>NW_026110297.1:418965-556465 GCF_024679095.1 Eriocheir sinensis | reverse complement strand
ACATTTCACACATTACTCCAAAACATGTCACACGACTTTACCCCAAAACATAACACACGACCTTACCCCTAAACATATCACACCACGTTACCACTAAACATATCACACGACATTACTCCAAAACATATCAAACGATATGACCCCAAAACACATCCTAAACATATCACACGACATTACCCCTAAACATATCACACGACATTACTCCAAAACATATCAAACGATATTACCCCAAAACACATCCTAAACATATCACACGACATTACCTCTAAATATATCACACGACATTACTCCTAAACATATCACACGACATTACTCCTAAACATATCACACGACATTACTCCTAAACATATCACACGACATTACTCCTAAACATATCACACGACATTACTCCTAAACATATCACACGACATTACCCAGAAACATATCACACGACATTACTCCTAAACATATCACACGACATTACTCCCAAACATATCACACGACATTACTCCTAAACATATCACACGACATTACTCCTAAACATATCACACGACATTACTCCTAAACATATCACACGACATTACCCAGAAACATATCACACGACATTACCCAGAAACATATCACACGACATTACCCAGAAACATATCACACGACATTACCCAGAAACATATCACACGACATTACCCAGAAACATATCACACGACATTACCCCTAAACATATCACACGACATTACCCAGAAACATATCACACGACATTACCAAGAAACATATCACACGACATTACCCAGAAACATATCACACGACATTACCCCTAAACATATCACACGACATTACCCAGAAACATATCACACGACATTACCCAGAAACATATCACACGACATTACCCAGAAACATATCACACGACATTACCCCTAAACATATCACACGACATTACCCCTAAACATATCACACGACATTACCCAGAAACATATCACACGACATCACCAAGAAACATATCACACGACATTACCAAGAATCATATCACACGACATTAACAAGAAACATATTACACGACATTACCCAGAAACATATTACACGACATCACCAAGAAACATATCACACGACATTACTCTTAAACATATCATACGACATCACCAAGAATCATATCACACGACATTACCCTTAAATATATCACACGACATTACCCCTAAACATATCACAGGACATCACCAAGAAACATATCATACCAATAAACATATCACACGACATTACCCCTAAACACATCACACGACATTACCCCTAAACATATCACACGACATTACCCCTAAACATATCACACGACATTACCCCTAAACATATCACACGACATTACCCTAAACACATCACACGACATTACCCCTAAACATATCACACGACATTACCCTAAACACATCACACGACATTACCCCTAAACATATCACACGACATTACCCTAAACATATCACACGACATTACCCCTAAACATATCACACGACATTACCCTAAACAAATCACACGAATTTACCCTAAACATATCACACGACATTACCCCTAAACATATCACACGACATTACCCCTAAACATATCACACGACATTACCCATAAACATATCACACGACATTACCCCTAAACATATCACACGACATTACCCCTAAACATATCACACGACATTACCTCTAAACATATCACACGACATTACCACTAAACATATCACACGACATTACCAATAAACATATCACACGACATTACCCCTAAACATATCACACGACATTACCCCTAAACATATCACACGACATTACCCCTAAACATATCACACGACATTACCCCTAAACATATCACACGACATTACCCCTAAACATATCACACGACATTACCCCTAAACATATCACACGACATTACCTCTAAACATATCACACGACATTACCCCTAAACATATCACACGACAATATCCCTAAACATATCACACGACATCTCTGAGAAATATAAAATATTGCACACGTGTTCACATTGACGACTGTTCGGGTGAAACCGTTGCTCCTTTTAGACGCAAATAAAGTTGAACCTTAACCCTAATATTTTGTATTGGGTTTTGAGTTTTTTTTTTTTTTTTTGCTTTTTTGTTTTTGATGTATTTTGTAATCGGTTTTACTTTTTTATGAATCTTAATCCTAATATTTTCTATTTGATTTTTTTTTACTTTTATTGTGGCATTTTCTATTGTTTTAAGTATTCTGTATTTGGTTTCATTTTTTTTTAGAATCTTAACCTAATATCTTGTATTAGATTCTTTTTTTACTCTGGTGTTTTATATATTTTTTTTCTTCTTTTACGTATTTTGTATTTTTTGTTTGTTTTTGTATTTTTCTATGCTTTCTGTAGTGGTGTCACTCCATCATTGCCACGTCCCTCACGCGCACTTCGTCAGAGTCATCCTCGCCTTCATCCTCCTTACTCAACAGGACCAGGGTGGCGGGCGGGCGGGTCCGGAGGGGCGGCAACAACCCCCACCCCGACCTGCCCCTCCACCACCATCCCCACCACCTCCCCCACCACCTCCCCTCTTTCCACCTCCTCAATACCATCCTCTTCTTCAACCTCCTCCTCGGCAGGCGGCTCGGGAGGGGCGGCAAGGACCCCCACCCCAAACAACCCTTCCTCCACCGCCTCCGCTGCTTCCATCCGATCCACGTTCTCAAACTCATCCTCGTCTTCCATCTCCTCCTCCCCCCGAGGCTGGAGGAGGGGCGAGTCAGGAGGGGGGACTAGAGCCCCCACCCTGAACTGCCAATCCACCGCCTCCACCACCACCACCACCTCCCTCAGGTTCATCTCCGCAAAGTCATCCTCTTCACCCGCAGGGTCAAGATCACGGTCAGGGTTGTCATCGTCAGGGCTGTCACAGTCAGGGTTGTTATCGTCGTTGTCGTCATCATCTGGGTTGTCGTCATAAGGGGCGCTGGGCCCCGAGACTAAGCTCGCCAGGGTAGGGAGCAGCAGCCCCTGTAGGAACCACCACCAGTAGGCGATGGTGTCCAGGGCGTCGGGGTGGCCCATGCCCAGAGCGTGCAGCAGGGGCTGTGCCTGCAGGTCGTTTAGCACGCGGAGGGCGCCTTGCGCGAGGTCGTCACTATAAGTGACGTGAACGGCGAGCCACGCCCAACTCATTAAGGAACTCCCGGCTGGCAGGAGGAGGGCGAGGGGTGGCAGGGCGAGCACGGAGCACAGCGCGGCAATGCCCCGCAGGAGGTCACTCTGGCCTTGCTGATGGTAGGCGTAGGTCAGGGTGGCCGGCCAGCAGCAGGAGCAGCAGCAGGCCGGCCACACGCTTGGAGGGGCGGCGCATAATAACCTTGAGTAGGCGTTGGCAAGGCGTTGATACACGTGACATTATGCCTCGGACCGTTCCGTGTTTGTTGTTACTGTGTGTCTGAAGGAACACTTCACTTTGTGTGTTGGCCCCAGGAGGTGATTCAACAGATTCGTGCTCATTGCTGTTATTGTTCTGCTGTCCAACCTCCACCACCACCACCACCACCTCCCTCAACTCCACTTCTTTAAAGTCACCCTGTTCACCCACAGGGTGAATATTACTGTCAGGATTGTCGTCATGAGGGGCGCTGGGCCCCGAGATGAAGCTCGCCAGGGTAGCGAGCAGCAGCCCCTGTAGGACCCACCACCAGTAGGCGAGGGCGTCCAGGGCGTCAGGGGGTCCCAGGCCTATGGCGTGCAGCAGGGGCTGTGCCTGATGGTCGTTTAGCACGCGGAGGGCGCCTCGCGCGAGGTCGTCACTATAAGTGACGTGAACGGCGAGCCACGCCCAACGCAGGGAAGCACGCCCGTGCGTCAGGAGGAGGGCAAGCAAGGAGCACAGCACCGCAATGCCCCACAGCAGGTCACTCTGGCCTTGCTGGTGGTAGGCGTAGGCCAGGGTGGCCACGTGGCCGGCCAGCAGCAGGAGTAGCAGCAGGCCGGCCACACACTTGTTTAATCGTCGCATAATAGCATTACGTAGACGCAGGTAGGGCGTTGATAAACACGATATTATCCTTTCCATCACTGTGTGTTTGCTGCCATTGTGTTTGTGAAGGAACACTTCACTTCGTGTGTTTTCTTCGAGGGGTATTTCAACGGTCACGTGCATGTTGCCGCTATTGTGTTTCCGAATATTCGTTCGGGTTTGTGGGTTTTCTTCGAGAGGTAGTCCAACCTTCACGTCCATGTTGCTTTTGTCGTATTTCTGAATTTGTGTTTGTGGGTTATCTTCGGGGAGTAATTCTACCATTGCTTGCATGTTGCTTTTATTGGGTTTTTGAGTGCTCGCTTGAATTTGTGAGTTTTTTTCTTGAGGTAATTGAAGCGTTTCTTCCATGCAGCTTTTACTGTGTTCCTGAATGTGTGTAAGTGTTTGCGGGTACGCTGCGGGGGGTATCTCAGCTGTTACGTCTATTTACCTTTATTGTATTTCTGAGGTTCCTTTGGCCTCGGGGATCAGGCACGGGATTTTGATTTCTTGAGATGGGCACCTTTCTCGCCTCGGCTTACCATACATAGGGTCGAGATTTACCACATCACCTCGGTTTGAGATATGCCGTTTTGGGGACCTTGGAGTTGACATTGCATAGGGTCGAATCTAGAGCTAGTGGCACCTTTTGTAGTGAAGATCGCTACGGGAGCTTATTGGCTGGACGGAAGGAGGGTGATGTTAGCTACGGTGATTGGCTGGATGGAAGGTATTCTTCAAGGTATCGGCGCCTCGGTTCGCCTGTTGGAAAAGCCTCTCGTTCAAGTTGCTGGGGTATTCATGGACTGTTTTGTGATCCTTGTGATAGCTGTACACGCCTTCTGCACCATGAATAGTAAATCACCCAAGACAACCCGGTTAAACTTCTCCGTGGCCTTGGGAAATAGTCATAAAGGGAGCCCGATACGTTTAAAGATATGGCCCTTATAGTAAGAAGTGAGCGTTTTTCCCTTCAATAATTGTTTAATCCCACTGTTTGAAACATTACGCGAAATAGATGAATAAGAATAACAACACTGGTATTTGTCCCGAGGTTACGGACTAATGGAAAGGGAAGGAGAAAAAATGGAGTTGTAGGTGGAGAGAGATGAAGTGGAGGGAAGAGTCTGAAAGGAAAGGTAAAAAGGGAAAGTGTAAATGCGAGGAGGAAGAAAAAGAAAGGGAATGAAAAAAGGGATCTGTTAGTGGAAGAAGAGAAAATTGGAGAAAACAAAGAGAAAGTTAATGAAAAAACTGTGTGTTTGGAGGGAGGAAAAAAAGTCGAGGGAAGAGAGAGAAAAGGAACGATGGAGAAAATTAAAAGATGGGTGTAAGAAAGAGAGGAATAAAAGAACCGAAAACGAAAAGAAGGAACGGCAATAACGGAGAGCGAGAGATAAAAGCTGGAAATGGAGGAAAAGGAAAAGAGAGGAAGAAACTAGGAAAAGGAGACTCTGGATAAAAGGGAAGTAGGAGACAAAAAATGAGGTAAGGAATAGTGAAGGGGGTAAAGAAGGAAGGAAGGAAGGAAGGAAATAGGAATGCCAGGGAGTGAGGAAGGAAGTAAAGAAGTAAGGGAGAAAGAGAATAAGGAAGTAGGGAGGTAAAAGAGTAAGGAAGTAACGAGTAAAAAGTAGGATTGAAAAAGGAAAGACGCCAGCCGTGCAGTAGAGTCGGGGGAGGGGCGGCGGGAGGGAGGAAAGACGGCGGAGCACATGGAGGAAAAGGGGGATAGAAAACATCAAACGGGAAGGAAGGGAAAACAAGTGAGGTGTGAGGACAGGAAAAGGAGGAGGAAAAGGAGAGAGAGAGAGAGAGAGAGAGAGAGAGAGAGAGAGAGAGAGAGAGAGAGAGAGAGAGAGAGAGAGAGAGAGAGAGAGAGAGAGAGAGAGAGAGAGAGAGAGAGAGAGAGAGAGAGAGAGAGAGAGAGAGAGAGAGAGAGAGAGAGAGAGAGAGAGAGAGAGAGAGAGAGAGAGAGAGAGAGAGAGAGAGAGAGAGAGAGAGAGAGAGAGAGAGAGAGTCTATCCAACCCCCCCCTTCTCTCCCCTCACAGATTCCTCTCACGCCCCCCAAATGCATCGCCAAGGAGGACAAGAGCTACCCCCACCACGCCCCCCAGCCCCCCCCGCCCCCTCAGCCCCCTCCACCCAAGGACGACCCCTCCCCCTGACCCCCACCCTCACCCCCACTCCCTTCACCTCCACCACCACCACCTCCACCACCAGTAGTAAGTATCGAACCAGTACGTATCACCACCACCACCACCACCGCCATCAACTCCAACACTGATATCACTCCGTCCTCTTCCTCCTCCTCTTCCTCCTCCTCCTCCTCCTCCTCCTCCTCCTCCTCCTCCTGTGGGATCGGAAAGGTGAGTTTTTTTTTTTTTTTCCTCTTTGTTTACTTATATTTCTCTTCTTCCTTTTTTCTCTCGCTTCCTCTCTTAATTTTCTTCCTGTTCTCTTTTCTCTAATTCTTCTTCTCTCCCTTATTCTTGCTTTCTCCTTCCCCCTCCCCTTCTCCCTCACCTCTTCCCTTCCCTCCCCCCTCCCTCCTCCCTTACCCTTTCCTCTCTAATCAAACTCATAAGAACATAAGAACATAAGAACGCAGGAGTCTGCAAGAGGCCGGTAGGCCTGTACGAGGCAGCTCCTTTGACCCTAAGCTCCCGTGTATCTAACCCCACCTAATATCGCTGTCCATGAATTTATCTAGTCTATTTTTGAATGTGACAATTGTATTGGCACTCACCACATGACTGCTAAGCCTATTCCACTCATCCACCACCCTGTTAGTAAACCAATTTTTGCCTATGTCCCTGTTGAGTCTGAATTTATCCAGGTTAAACCCGTTACTTCGTGTCCTACCCGGTTCTCTTACCAACAAAACCTTATGAATGTCACCCTTATTAAAGCCCTTCATCCATTTATAAACCTCGATCATGTCTCCACGCACCCTTCGCCTTTCTAGAGAATGCAAGTTTAACTGTTTGAGTCTTTCCTCGTATGGCAAGTTTCTCAACCCCTGAATCATCTTAGTCATCCTCCTCTGCACCGATTCTAACATTTTGATATCCATTCTATAGTAGGGTGACCAGAACTGAACCGCATAGTCAAGATGAGGTCTAACTAATGCTAAATATAGTTTGAGGAAGACTTGGACTTCTGTTGCTTACGCTCCTTGAAATAAATCCCAGTACCCTATTAGCTCGATTTCTAGCTTGAATGCATTGTGCCCTTGGACGGAGATCAGAGCTCACTAAGACCCCTAAATCCCTCTCGCACCCAGACCTACTTATGAGAGTGTCATTTAAGCAATAGTTATGTGAGGGGTTGTTCCTACCTACACTCAGAATACTGCACTTCCCTACATTGAACTCCATCTGCCATTTATCCGCCCAGTCATATAATCTGTTGAGTTCACCTTGGAGAATACTAGCGTCCTGATCCGACTCAATTACTCTACCGATCTTGGTATCATCTGCAAATTTACTAACATCACTACTAATTCCTGTGTCTAAGTCATTGATATAAATAATAAACAAAAGTGGACCTAATACCGAACCTTGTGGGACCCCACTCGTAACACATCCCCAGTCAGATCTTTTACCATTGATTTGCACTCTTTGCTTCCTATTGCTAAGCCACGCCTTGACCCAGTTCAAAACTTTACCCTCTACTCCGTGAGCCTGTAATTTAAGCAACAGTCGTTGGTGAGGAACTTTGTCAAACGCTTTACTAAAATCAAAATAGATTACATCATAATTTTCATCTCTGTCAACCGCCTCAAATACTTTATTGTAGAAGGACAAGAGATTGGTGAGGCATGACCTACCTTTTGTGAACCCATGCTGCGAGTCGTGAATTAAGCTATGTTTCTCTAAATGCTCCAGAATGTTCCTGGCTATTATTGACTCCAGCATCTTCCCTATAACCGATGTTTAGCTAATTGGGCGATAGTTTGAAGCAACTGACCTGTCCCCTTTTTAAAAATCGGCGTCACATTAGCTACTTTCCATAGGCTCGGCACATAGTATTTACCGACATCTTAAAGATGTCGGTTAGTGGGTCACTGATTATATCACCTAACTCCTTTAATACCCTCGGAAATATCCCGTCAGGACCTGGCGACTTGTTCTTCTTAAGCTTATCTATCTCATCCTGAACTACTTGCCTGGTAATGATTATATCCTCAATTTATCGCCATCCCGCCCTCGTACACCTGAACTCTTTCCGGTATAGTCGTTCGATCCTCCTGTGTGAATACTGAAAGGAAGTAGTCGTTCAACAATGTGCTCATATTTTCGTAGTTTTTACTAGCTCCCTGTGTTTGTTTTCAGCGGTCCAATTTTCTCCCGTGTTTTTGTTCTATACATCTGAAAGAAGCCCTTAGGATTACTTTTCGCCTCATTTGCTACTTTGATCTCATAGTTCTTTTTGCTATCCTGGTGTTTTTTAACTAATCTAGATAGTTCGACGTACCGGCCCCTGAGATGTGTTTCCCATTCTTTATTTTCTGATAAATTCCTTCTTTAACCCAATCTCGTGTTTTAGTCCACGAGTCATCCACTTAGGATCATTGTTTTCTTTTCTAAGTGTTCGATGTGGTATATTCAGTTACTTACCATCTACTATTACTCTAACTAAATTATTGTAAGACATTTCTACCTGGATCTCCTGTCTCTCCAATCCTCAGTTCTGGCCCTCATGAATCCCTGAATTATCCCAGTTTACCCTTCAAGATGTCTTCGAAGCCCTCGTAGTTTGCTCTTCTAAAATCTGGCACTAACACTGGGTTTGGTTCGCGGTTACCGCCCAGTCTAAGCTAAAACGAACCGTTCTGTGATCACTATTCCTAACTCTCCGCCCACCTCCAACTCACGTAGCAAGTTCCCATTATTGGTTAGGACTAAGTCTAATATGTTATCTCCTCTGGTAGGCTCAGTAACTACCTGCTTAAGGAAATTATCTTGTATAACTTCAAGAAAGTCCTCGGCTTCCAGGTCACCCACTAGATCTTCCCAGTCTATATTCCTATAATTAAAGTCCCCATTACGCAGACATTTCTACTCATACTCGCCCTGCCAATCTCCTGTAGTAATATACTCGTGTCCTGCCTGTTAAGGTTGGGTGGCCTGTATATAACTCCTAGAGTTAGTTTTTCTTTCCCTTTGTAAACGTCCACCCAAACTGATTCTGAATCCATGTTAGTTTTGACTGAGTTGTTAACTAAACATTTAAGTGAGTCTTTAACATATAGCGCAACTCCACCTCCCTTTCTGCCCCTTCTGTCTTTGTGAAACATCTGATAACCCGTTATTTCAAATTCTGATCTAAAATTTCTATTAGCAGTGTCTATCCATGTCTCAGTGATCGCTATTATGTCAAAATTTTCTGAACAAGCTTCACCCCTTAGTAAGTCTATCTTGTTTCTGAGGCTCCTGCTGTTAGTATAGAAGATTCTTAGCCCGTCCTCTGTTACTCCTCTAGAATTACTTCTAAGCTGCCTGGTTATGTTATGAGCTAGATGTCCCCTCCCATTACTCCTCCCATTGCTCCCATTACTCCTCCCCCCCCCTCGCCTATACTAAAAAATCCCTCAGGGTACCAAGTGCTCGCTCAAGGGAGTCTGAGAGAGCCTCAACACCCTTGAACGTCAAGTGTATCCCGTCACGGGCGTAGAGGGCGTCGTTGCCAAAGAAGAGGTCCCAATTGTCGACGAACAGCCACCCATTGCGCTCGCAGTGCTCAGGAAGTCTGCTGTTCACTGCTATCGCCCTGGACAGCCATCCATCGCCAACGCCCCTCCTTGGCAGGACGCCACACACTACTGGCGACCCACCAGCGTCACGTATCCTGCCTAACAATTCTCTAAAACGCCTGAGAAGGTCCTCGCTTGGCACACGAGAAACGTCGTTTCCGCCACAGCTGAGAAAGACAATGGGGTTCGATCCCTCGCTTGCCATACACGCCTCAATCCTGTCTGATATATGGCCCACCCCTGCCCCTGGGAAACACACCCTCGTCCTGTTCTTATCCTTGGAGCAAAAATACCTGTCAACATAACGAACCTGACTATCACCAACAACAAGAACCCGACGGTCGGAGGGGGGGCCGGGCGGGGTGGGTGAGGGGGGGCGGGGAGAGCGGGACGGGAGGGGAGGGACCTGCTGTGAAGAACGAGGAGAAATTGTGGAAGAGGTGGAAGGTGGAAAGGGGGAGGAGGAGGAGGAAGAGGAAGAAGGAGAAAGGGAGGGTGAGGTGGTGGAGGGAGGAACGGACGAGGAGAGGGAGGAGGAAGAGGGGGAAAGGGAAGGTAAGGGACAGGTGTTGGAGGGAGGGACGAGCGAGGAGGCGGAGGACAAGGAGAAAGAGGGAGAGGAGGAGGAGGAGGAGGAGAGTGGGCGGGAAGAGGGGAGAGGGGGGACGGAAGAGGAAGGCGAGGAATTGGAGGCGGAGGAGGAGGATGGGGAGGAGGAGGAGGAGGAAGGAGGAGGGTGAAGGGAGAGGAGGTGGGGAGGAGGGACGGACGAGGAGGGAGGAGGAAGAGGGGAAGGGGAAGGTGGAGGACCGGGGTGGGTGGGAGGGCCGCGCGAAGAGGCGGAGGACACGGAGGAGCAAGAGGGCGAGGAGGACGAGGAGGGGGGTGGGCGGGAGAGGGAGAGGGGGACGGAAGAGGAAGGCGAGGAGGAGGAGGAGGAGGAGGAAGAGGAGGAAGAAGAGGAGAAGGAGGGTGGGAAGGGGAGATCGGAGATGGTCGAGGAGGAGGAGGAGGATGGGAGGGGCTGCTGTGGGTGAAGACAATACTAGAGGGGAGGAGGACGAGGAAGAAGAGGAAGAGGAAGGGAGGAGGAGGCGGGGCTTGTTGCTGCTGCACTAACCAGTAAGTGTACCTGGGCGGCGAGAGTCGTAACCCTATTCTCTAACTCTATGATCCTCTGATCATCCTTCTGAGTCTTAACGCAGAACCTACAAACGTCCTTGGAAAGAAAGTACTGCTTGGCCATGCGAAGGCCACACCCAGAACAACGCTTGAGGGACGTCATGGTGAAGATATGGGCGAGGCAAGACGGAAACAATTAGGCGCGTTAAGACGATAACAAAGTACGCAGCTGCGGTGAGGTCGTCAGGTCAAAAATGTGTATCTAGGAAAACAAACCAACAGCTGCTGTGAGGTCGCAGTCAGGTCAATTACCCGGGGAAAAGGGTGTGTCTCGGGTAAAAAGGCGCGGTTATTTCTACCCACCAAGACAAAACATAGGCCAATATTAATATACTGAGAAATCACTTATGTAAAGATAATAACTGTGTTCACTAGGTTTGCGCGGAAAGTGGATTATCTAGTGTTTTGTGTGGATTTAGAAATTAACGTAGCTTGGCGCGCCTGATTCACGTAGTCCTATTATCACAGCACAGTAAAGTATCCTAATAATAGAAGGAGAAGAAAACACAAAAGCAATATAAAAAACACAAAAGCAATATAAAACCGTGTAGCACTGGGTTGGCATGAAAGAATGTTGAATTTAGTGTAGATGTGGGAAGCTTAATACACTTGTCCTAGGAGTAACTGTGGATCACTATCTAACTAAGTAAATACTAAATCAGAACACTTAGCGGTCTGTAGTAGAAGGCAGGGTAATCCTCCTGGTTTTGTAGTCCTCCAGTACAGCAGCAGTTCACAAGCACAGAACGCCTCACACCGCGAAAGCAGAGGAAAACAGAGGAAAGAGCGAGTTGGCACCACACAGCAGCGGGGCAAAGTCACGTGAGAAAACAAGGAAGGTCGCGCGCTGACTCCCCTCCTTCTCTCCCCCCTTTTCATCCCCCCTTTCCCTTCCCCTTCCCTTTCCTTCCCTCCCTTAATTTTCCCTCCCCTCTCCACCACCTCCCTTTCCTTCTCTCATCCCTTTTCACTTCCCCTTCCCTTCCTTTCCTCCCTTCCCTTTCACTCCCCTCTCCACCACCCCTCCCTCTCCTTCTCTCACCCTTTCCTTCCCCTTCCCTTTCCTTCCCTCCCTTAATTTTCCCTCCTCTCTCCACCACCTCCCTTTCCTTCTCTCATCCCTTTTCACTTCCCCTTCCCTTCCTTCCTTCCCTTCCTCTTCCCTCCCCTCTCCACCACCCCTCCCTTTCCTTCTCTCACCCTTTCCTTCTCCTCCCCTTCCTTCCCTCCCTTCCCTTTCCCTCCCCTCTCCACCACCCCTCCCTTTCCTTCTCTCACCCTTTCCTTCCCCTTCCCTTCCTTCCCTCCCTTCCCTTTCCCTCCCTCTCCACCACCCTTCCTTTCCTTCTCTCACCCTTTCCTTCCCCTTCCCTTCCTTCCCTCCCTTCCCTTTCCCTCCCCTCTCCACCACCCCTCCCTTTCCTTCTCTCACCCTTTCCTTCCCCTTCCCCTTCCTGACCTCCCTTCCTCTTCCCTCCCCTCTCCACCACCCCTCCCTTTCCTTCTCTCACCCTTTCCTGACCTCCTCACAGTCTCGCCTGACCTCCCCAGTCTCGCCTGACCTCCTCAAAGGGACAGACGTTGACCTTGCTGCTGCTGCGGCATCAAACCTTAACCTTGCTTTTCACCTCGTCTGGTGAAACGACACGTTATTTTGTGTATGAATCGACTCCGTGTGTTACATTTTAACGTCACAACTTTTGAAATCCGTTCATCCACGTGTTTAATTAACCGTTACTTAAATAGGCCCGTACGCCTTCTCAGAAATCGAACGACTAACTGTGCTTGTTTACTTTTCTGATTTAGCACCACTCAACTTAATTAATTAACGTCTAACTCAGTGCTGTGACGCGTCTAACTAGTGTTTGAAGTGTTGCGAGGATTACCTTACAGTGAGAGGACTTCCCTGCTGAGCTGAGCGGTTAAGTTATATATCGACTTTTTTTGTGTTTCCTGTCTTTCCTCAGTAGGATTACAACTACACGACCTAACACAGCACCCAGTGAAAGACAGTGAGCTTCTTGTGTCTAACTAACGTAGAAAATCTGTCACTAACGTAGAAGTACAAAGCTTGACCCGTATACCAGCACACCTGTTTTGAAAAGGAGGAAAAGTTTAATCCCCCAGAGAATTTTAATCCCGGAGGGAAAACACGTGGGCCCTCATAGACGCCACACCTCAAACTCTCCCGCGTGACTCGACCGATTTAAAGCCGCCTCCTTCCAGGTGTTGACCTTAGTCCACGCGGATACAAAATTCATCTTAACTGTAAAGCACACAATTATATCGTCTTGCAACAGTAAATAAAAATTAAAAAAAGAAGTAATCATGCCGTCCAACTATTTCAATTGCTGTAATTGTTCAAAGAAATATGCTGCGATTCATTACCAAACCAGCGACTCGATGTGTAGGTACTGTGTCTTAGACTTACGTATTCAGGCACTACAAACAACCAACGAGGATCTACAACGCTCCAATGCGTTGATCTGGGACACCATGATGGCCTTCCCTCAACTCCCTACCCCTCATTCTTCTTCTTCTTCTTCTTTCCCCGCCCTTCCTACTCCAGCTTCCTCCTCCTCAAACTCATATTCTGACGTTCTGACCCAATTACATACCTCCTCCTCCTCCTCTGCCTCGCCTGAACCCGCCTCCATCCTTACTATTCCTTCCGCCCCATCCACCTCCCTTGCTACCTCATCCACTCCCACTCCCTCTTCTCCCTCCACCACCCTTGACTCCTCCCCTATCCTCATCACCACTCCATCTTCCCCTTCCACCTCCAACACGATCTCCTCTGCCTCGCCTCAACCACCCCACTCCTCTGCAACGCCTGATCCCGCCGCCACCCTTACCATTCCTTCTACTCCATCCACCTCACTTCCTACCCCATCCACCTCCATCCACAGTACCACTCCCCTTTCTCCCGCTCGACCTTCCTCTCCCTCCAACACCCTTGACTCCTCCCCTATCCTCATCACCACTCCATCCTCCACTTCCACCTCCAACACGAACTCAACCTCCGCCTCCTCCTCCACTTCTGATACCACATCTCCCTCCATCCACACCTCACCCTCCACCCTTTCCCAACCACCCACTACTATCACCACCACCACTTCCAAACCCACCTTAGCCCGCGCTCCCGCTTGTACCTCGCGCCCTTCCAGAAGAAATCACAAGACCATTCTACCAGCTGTCACATGTACGAACCAGACGCTGTTTCCTGGTATGGGCAAACTAACTACTAGAGTCAATTTAGTTGGAGACAGTGTGGTGAGAGGCCAACTTACGGAGTTTTGTGGTCGGAATACGTTGACACGGCAGCGTTTCTGTATCCCCGGAGCCAAACTGGACGATATTGAATCAGCTGTCGATGCAGTTTCAGTAAATGCGAAGGACGACACAGTGTATCTGATCCATGCGGGAACCAACGACCTTCAGTCAACTCAAATTCAGGACCTGTTAGCAAAATACCGTCAAGTCATTCGGAAATACAAGACCAAGTCCCCTCACATCATCGTCTACGGAATTCTACCGAGAGTCAATACGTTCGCCGGATACAACAACAGTAAAGCGTACGGCGTCAACACTAGTCTAAAGCAGTTATGTAACGATGAAGGCGTAGGGTTCACGAACGCATGGCATCACTTCAACCAGCGCCCAGATTTGTTTTGGGAGGACGGACTCCACTTGAACGAGGTTGGTTCGGCGCGGCTAGGAAGGCTCCTGAACGATGCAGTTGAAAGCTTCTCGAAAAGCTATTCAAAAAACTGGAGGCGAGGGCAAGGCAAAGGCAACCCTTGATCAACCGAACCGTAGCGTCGATGCGGCTTGCAAGAAACTGTGTAACCAACGACGCCTCCGACAAGCGAACTCATTCAACACGACGCGGCCAAACCAGTAGTCACATTTCCATTTTGTACACAAATGCACGCAGTCTGTTACCCAAAAAGGACGAAATTAGGGCGTATATTGCAACTGAGAAACCAGATGTGGTAGCCATCACAGAGACTTGGGCCAACTCTGCACATCTAGTATCTGAACTGTCATTTCCGGGTACGAAAGCTTCCAAAAATCGAATGCACAAGAAAGGAGGAGGAGTAATTTGCTACGTAAAAAGTACGCTCCCTGCCATAAATTAGACAAACAGGACGCAGAGAATTACGACTCCGTCTATGTGGAAATAACTGCGAATAATAAGAAACTAACACTTGCGACCGTATACAGGCCTCCAAAACAACAGGCAGCCGACGACACTGCCCTGTACGAAGAGCTTCACTCTTTAACACAAAGTAAACAAGCAATAATAATTGGGGACTTTAATTGCCCTAACATTGACTGGGGACAATTGACTGGAGATCAAGAGGGTAACAGGCTTATAGAAATGGTGGAGGATTCGTTCCTCACTCAAGTTGTAACTCAACCAACAAGAGAAAACAATCTGCTGGATCTGGTATTAGTAAGCGACCCCGACCTCATTCGCGACTGTGAAGTTGGTGAAAAAATTAACGGTTGCGATCACCACTTAATCCGTTTCAATGTCAACATAAGTCACAAACTCGTAGACAATCCGTCAGTGATACCAGACTACAAAAAAGCAAATTTCAACCTTGCCCGTGAGCTGCTTCCCTCTGCGACCTGGGACCAACTTCACCTAACCGACAATACAATCGACAACGTGTGGAACAACTTCAAAGATAAGCTTTTGGGAGTAGAAAAGGCTACAGTGCCGACGAAACCCAGGCGAGTAAATGGTGCCGTAGATCCACCGTGGATGACCAGAGAAATAAAAAGGGCGGTAAACTTAAAAAAAAGGAATTATAACCTAATGGAAGAGAATGACACGGCCGAAGCCCGTACTCAGTACCACAACAGCCTCAGAGCTTGTCGCACCCTTATTCGGAGTAGTAAACGCAACTACGAAAAACAAATAGCGCGTGACATCAAGACAAACTCAAAAAATTCTTCACATACATCAGATCGAAAAGAAAGTAAAATCCAATATTGGTCCCCTGACAGACGAGACTGGAGCTGCAACTCAGGACAGTAAACAGATGGCCAGAATCCTCAACAGTAACTTCGCATCCGTATTCACAGTCGAGAACATCGAAACCATGCCCGAGAACCCTGACCCGCCGAGGGCAATCACGCCCCTGAAAACTGACTCAATATGCGACCAAGAAGTGAAAGAGTAATTGGATAAACTCGACACGAACAATACAACGGGACCTGACGTTTTGTCCCCTCGGTTATTAAAGAGCTTAAACAACAAATACTTCAGCCACTCACTAACATATTCAACCAGTCTGTTCAATTGAAAAAGGTCCCGGAAGACTGGAAGATGGCGAACGTAACACCAATTTTCAAAAAGGAGACAAAAGCGTTGCATTAAACTACAGGCCCATAAGTTTGACATCAGTGGCAGGAAAAATACTCGAAAAGATTATTAGAGACAAACTTGTTAAGTTTCTAGAAGACAATAATGTAATCTCCGACACCCAGCATGGCTTCAGAAACAAGCGCTCCTGCCTAACGAATTTATTAGACTTCTTCCAAGGTATATATAAGAACTGGGATGCCCACATCCCCAGTGATGTTATATACCTGGACTTTCAGAAAGCCTTCGACAAGGTACCGCACGAGCGACTCCTTAAGAAACTGCACTCGGCGGGCATTGGAGCCAATCTGATCGCGTGGATAAGAGATTGGCTCACCGACAGAAAACAACGAGTACTACTCAACGGACAGCCTTCCGATTGGCTTCCAGTCACTAGTGGAGTGCCTCAAGGGTCAGTGCTGGGACCCATTCTCTTCATCATATATATCAACGACCTCGAATCAGGACTGAAATCCACAATATCGAAATTTGCTGATGACACTAAGGTGGGTGGAAAGGCCCTCACAAAGACCGACTGCGAAATCATTCAGACATACCTCAATCACATTCTCGAATGGTCGGAAAATGGCACATGTCATTTAATGTTGGACAATGCAAAGTCATGCACATTGGGTCCAGCAATAGTAAACCCACATACATCATGAATGGGAGACCTCTGCAAGCGATGCAGGAGGAAAAGGATCTTGGAGTCACTATCAGCAGTGACCTGAAACACGCGAATCACTGTAAAAAAGCCTACAACAAAGCCAACACTATGCTCGGGTTCATAGCGAGGAACTTCGAGTGTAAAACGCCAGACGTGATGCTATCCTTGTATAATTCCATGGTAAGACCGCACCTCGAGTATGCAGTACAGTTCTGGTCTCCTAATTACAGAAAGGACATTGATTTACTGGAAAGGATTCAACGACGCGCCACGAAAATGATACCAACCTTAAGGGCTCATCCGTACGAGGAACGACTCAAGCGACTCAATCTCTTTACATTAGAGAAAAGACGCCTACGAGGAGATATGATTCAAGTCTTCAAGTATCTAAAAAATTCAATAACGTCGATTACTCCAATTTCTTTGAATTGCAAACCAACCTAAGAACTAGAAATAACGGTTTACCCATTCAGTCTAGTCGATGTAACACAGACATCGGAAGGAGTTTCTTTTCAAACCGAGTCATCCGTCACTGGAACAATCTTCCTTCAGAAGTAGTAAATGCGAATACTATCAACTCCTTCAAATATAGAATCAACCGTCACTTCGCTGCGTCGGGAGTAAACTGAATATTGAGTTGCTTTCATCTGCTCCTCAATATCGAGGCGCTTTCATCTGCTCCTCAATGTCGAGGTGCTTTCATCTGCTCCCCAGGCCCCAGGCTGTCGAGCAGATTAAATCACCAAAGCGGGCAACCTCGTAATGAGCCAATAGGCTTTCTGTTGCCTGCGTTTCCATGTTTCCATGTTTCCATGTTTCCCTCCCTTCCTCTTTCCTCTTCTCTCCACCACCCCTCCCTTTCCTTCTCTCACCCTTTCCTTCCCCTTCCCTTCCTTCCCTCCCTTCCCTTTCCCTCCCCTCTCCACCACCCCTCCCTTTCCTTCTCTCACCCTTTCCTTCCTCTTCCCTTCCTTCCCTCCCTTACCTTTCCCTCCCCTCTCCACCACCCCTCCCTTTCCTTCTCTCACCCTTTCCTTCCACTTCCCCTTCCTTCCCTCCCTTTCCTTTCCCTCCCCTATCTACCACCCCTCCCTTTCCTTCTCTCACCCTTTCCTTCCTCTTCCCCTTCCTTCACAAAGGAAAACACAAAGAAAGAACAAACAACAGCAGACCTGCTGGTCCTTACGAGGTTGTTTGTGACAAGCTACACTAACTATCTAATCAAAGGTGGAAGATGAAGGACAGCAAAGGCGAAGGCTCCCACCCCCATCCCTCCAGCCAAAGCTGGCAGGAAAGGAAAAAGAACCATGCAGCATGGAAAAACTGCATGGAATTTATGTAGGGAAGAGGAAAGAACTACCATTACTGCTACCACTAACCGGGCGATAAAAGCGGACAAGGACACCAGTATTCGAAAGAACTTAACGTTATTACGACAATGAGTAATATCTTAGTTGCCGGTTGGATTCAAAATACTTGTTTAATCTATTCTTGAAGGCCATAACTGTTGTGCTATCAACGACATCACAAGGTAGAGAGTTCCAAACATTAACAACTCGATTGAAGAAGTGTTTAGCTTCGTGCGACGAGAATCTTTTACCACTTATCTTCAAATTGTGATTTCTTCTTGTTCTATTTGATCGATCAATTGTAAAGTAATCTTCCGCATTAATATCACTGAATCCTTTAAACATTTTAAACACTTCTATTAGATCGCCTCGCATTCTTAATTTTGATAGGCTGAATAAATTTACTTCTTTAAGCCTTTGTTCATATGACAAATTTCTCAACCTAGGAATCATCTTTGTTACTCTTCGTTGGACCCGTTCCAGCTTTTCTATGTCTTTTCTGTAGTAGGGAGACCAAAACTGTACACAGTACTCTAGACGGGGTCAAACCAATGAATTATACAGTTTTAATATTACTTTTTCCGATTTATTATTAAAGACTCGTCCGATGAAGCCAACCAATTTGTTTGCTGTTTTGACTACCTCTGAACAATGCTGACCGGGCTTTAAATCGCTTGATATAGTGATTAAAAGATCCTTTTCTTTACTTACTGCGGAAAGTTGTTGGCCATTCATTACGTACCGAACGCGATTGTTATTTTTTCCGATGTGCAACACTTTACATTTGTCAACGTTAAATTTCATTTGCCACTGATTGGCCCAACGTGCAAGTCGATCTAGATCTGATTGTAAAGCTTCTTCGTCGAGTGTCGCAGTTACTTTACTAGCAATTTTTGTGTCATCAGCAAATTTTGATACTTTGCGAGTGAGCCCATCATCGATATCATTAACATAAATTAAGAAGACCATGGGGCCAAGCACTGATCCTTGAGGTACGCCGCTTTTGACATCGAGCCAGTTAGATGTAACACCGTTTAGAACTACTCTCTGTTTCCGCTCAGAGAGCCAGTCCGCAAGCCAATTGTGAATGTTACCCGAGATACCGTGCGCCAGTAGTTTGCTGAACAATCGTTGGTGGGGACCTTATCAAATGCCTTTTGAAAATCCAGATATATGATATCTACTGATCTGCTTTCATCGAACACCTCAAAATAAAGTGAAAAATCAAGTAAGTTAGTCAAACACGAACGTTTACTACGGAAGCCATGTTGCGAATTACTTATTATATTATTTTCTTCGAAGAAATTCACCATATTGTCGCGAATGATAGTCTCCATTAACTTACAAACAATCGATGTCAGGCTAATTGGTCGATAGTTTCCTGGATGAGACTTGTCCCCATTTTTGAAAATAGGTGTGACATTTGCAAGTTTCAATCCGACGGAACTTTTCCAGCTGTTAAAGATTTATTGAATATGATGGAGAGCGGTTTACAAATTTGATGTTTGATTTCTTTTAAGACCCTAGGGGTAATTTTGTCTGGACCAGGAGCTTTGCTTACTTTAATCTTTTCAATTGTGCGTAAAATGTCACTTTCTACGATGAGCACGCCACTTAACATCTTTTCGGCCCTTCTAACCTCCGGCGGTTGAGGTGATAAACAATCTTCGTCGGTAAATACGGATGCGAAAAAGTTATTTAGGATTGTAGCCATTTCATTTTCATCGTTCGTGTGGTTACCATTTTCATTAGCAAGCGGTCCGGTACCACAAGTGAGTAACTTTTTATCATTTACATAGCTAAAAAATTCTTTAGGACTAGATTTACTTGTTTCCGCTATATATTCTTCAAGATTTTTCTTGCTTCGTTTTATCAATTTCTTGGTTTCGCGGCGAGTTCTGTCCAACTCTAGTTTGTCAGCTTCGCTCTGAGTTGATATGTATCTACTGTATACGCATTTTTTAAGAGATAGGCTATTTTGAATTTCGTTATTCCACCATTTGGGTTTCTTCTTAGAAGCTGAACGTCTGTTACGATAGGGTACGCATATGCTTATGGCATTGTTCAATATTGTGGTGAAGGCCCCCCAAGATTTATCAATATCTGTTTCCGCCGTGATTTCAGTCCAGTCAGAATTATTTAGAATTGATCGGAGTCTTACGAGATTCGCTCTCTGATAATCAGGCACCTTTTCTTTACTAGGAGTTACTTTACTTTCTTTCATATTGATGCTGAATGTGATTGTTCGGTGATCGCTAGAACTAAAAATTGGACCAACATTTACTTCGTTAGTTAGATCAGCTGTCGTTGAAAAGATAAGGTCAAGTATATTATTTTCCCGAGTCGGTTCTTGAACGTGTTGATGCAAATCACTTTCTAGTAAATTTGTGTACAGGTCGAGCCCTGTATGACAGTTCAACGGTTCACCCCATCTTTTCACTGGCAAGTTAAAGTCCCCAACAATTACTGCCTCACAACTGCTACTTGTTTCTAATAATAATTCACTTAATGCGTGGTCGATATCAAGAGTCTGCCTTGGCGGTCTGTAGATAAGTCCAATTACTATTTTACGAGATTTGTTTTTAATTTCAATGAAGACCGTGTCTACATTGGTTATAATATCTGTTTTCACGGATACTGGATGGAGAGAGTTGTGGATAATAAAAGATAACGCCTCCACCCTGTTTGTTCTCTCTTTCATGACTAAAAATGGTATAACCCGTTAATCTATATTCCGCAATGAAATCTCTATTTGAAGTGTCTATCCAAGATTCTGTGACTCCGATGATGTGATAATGATGTGTAGCTGCGAGGACTTCTAAGTCTTCAAATTTGTTAGTAGGCTATGAGCGTTTACATAGCTAGCTTTAATGTGATTCGAGTCGGGAGTTTTGCGGGTTGAGTGCACCCTTACGGTGGAGCTGCTGGTGTTCTCTCGCCGCCGCGTTTTTTGGCTTTCGAAGAGCCACTTGGTCACAGAGCAGCCTCCCGAAACGGGCTGCTCCAACAGGGTTTAAGTGAATGCCATCAGGAAGGAACAAGTCTGAATCGTAGTAAAAATTGTTCCACAAGTTAGCGAACTGGACGTTTTCTTGTGAGTAAAGGGACTGAAGTCTGTTGTTTGTGCTGAAGGCCTTATTGTAAAAGCTAGATTCGGCACCGACCCTCGGGAGGATTCCTGAGATTATGATGTTACTGGCATCCGTTTTACGTTTATACTGCTTGATCATGCGGCGGTATTTCTCAAGCAGTTCCTCAGAAAGGGTTGTCTTTACGTCATTTGTCCCCGCGTGAATGACAAAGAGGGTGTTTCGGTCGGCATTTCTCGTGACATCATCGCACGCTGCGGTGATGTCGTCCAGTCTGGCACCTGGATAGCAGTAACGTTTTCTGCGGCCGTTTGATGAACGACCACAGAACTCAACCAGCTGGCCACGCACCATGGAGTCCCCAACTAGGCGAGTCTCGAACTCATCCTCCATGGTGTCTGCCAGCACCTGGAACCTATTGAAGTTAGTGGGGGTCAGTAAGTCCTTGGTTGCCTGCTTCGGTTTGGCTCCATTCCTTACAGGTTGGACCCCGACATCATGTGAAGCAGGAAGAGAAGCGTTAAGTGGGGGAGGCTGGAAGTTGTCCTGTGAGGCAGGCTGGGAGTTAGCCTGTGAAGCAGGCTGGGGGTTAGCCTGTGAGGCAGGCTGGGGGTCAGCCTGTGAGGCAGGCTGGCGGTTGTTCTGTGAGGCAGGCCGGGGGTTAGCCTGTGAGGCAAGCTGGGGGTTAGCCTGTGAGGCAGGCTGGGGGTTAGCCTGTGAGGCAGGCTGGGAGTCAACCTGTGAGGCAGGTAACACGTCCTCCCGTGAAGCAGGAGGGTCGTCTAGAGAGGGCACAGTCTTGGTGGAGGGCCTCTCCACCATCGATGGTGGAGTCACTGCCACATTAGTTAAAACAAATTCCTGAAGGGCTACAAATTTCTTTTCAAGATCATTGTGCTTGACTTTCCATTCAGTCACAGCCTTCTGAAGATGTAATCTTTGAACGCAGAGGCGGCAAGTTTTACTCAGCTGGAAGAACTGAGCTGCAAAACGTCCGGGACAGACGTCACACTTACGGTTCGAAGGCATTGTTAGAAATTTAAGCTAGTTAACAGTTTGGGCAAATTTTAAAAGCGCTTTCGAAATAACTTAAATTGTGACATTAAATTGAATTGTATAAAAATTGTGCATGGAAATTAGATACTGCTGTGTTAGATGCCTCCAACACTGGGAGTTCGCTCCCACAGGGTCTTGAAAACGCCTCGAAGACCAATCGCTTATCCTGAGCCTCAGTCACGAGAGAGACTTTCACAACCCAGCGCTTTTCAGCTATTGTCCTCGAAGTTTTGTCCCATAGAACGGGGCCGGCGTAGTCACACTGAGCAGAGCTGGCAAGGGAGGAGAGGAACCAGCAATTCGTTCCCACTTTCCGAAACGTCTAACCCAAATCTGCGACCCTTTCGAGGCCTCGCCAGTGGCACCTGTCACCAGGTGTTCTCCCCCAACTCTAGAGAGTATCAGACGCCCTTCCTGAGACCAAAAGACTGAAATATTCCTTGAGTATAAGAAAAACCCTCAGAAACTCCACCTAGAAGCCGGGAGGTACAACCTCAAATGGCCCACGGAAGACATCTCTTTCAGGAGAAAACAAGAACCAGCTGTTATGCAGAATAGGGATGGGAGTACCGTCGATAGAGGGGAGGGACGGGGAGCTCACACCGACAACTGGTTCCCAGGGAGGCTTTTTTTTTAGTGTAGAGGTCGCCACACTCCTCTACACCGCAGGCCTAAATAATTAGGCACGGTCCAGCTGACTAGAACCCTGGAACTCCAGCCATTGTCTCATAAAGAGATCCTCTGCCTGCAGTCCAATCCACCACTGCTGCTGCCCAGAGGCTTCACCGTGACCCTGGCACGGAAGACAGATCAGGTATTACACCTTGTCCAAGGGTGACCTGAGACTATGCAGGGCA
Source organism: Eriocheir sinensis (assembly GCF_024679095.1). Lineage (NCBI taxonomy): Eukaryota > Metazoa > Arthropoda > Malacostraca > Decapoda > Varunidae > Eriocheir > Eriocheir sinensis. The sequence goes on along the minus strand of NW_026110297.1, from coordinate 533,152 downwards.
GGGACGTCTAGTTCCCTGAGGTGAAAACAATTCACCCGCATACCTCCCTTCCCTTTCCCTCCCTCTCCACCGCCCCTCCCTTTCCTTCTCTTACCTCTTTCCTTCCCCCTCCCCTTCCTTCCCTCCCTTCCCTTTCCGTTCCCTCTCCACCACCCCTACCTTTCCTTCTCTCACCCATTCCTTCCCCCTCCCTTTCCTACCCTCCCTTCCCTTTCCCTTGCCTCTTTCCCCTTTTCCTCTCCTTTCCTTCCATTTTCTCTCACCCCATTTCCCTTTCCCTTATTCCTTCCCCTCCCATTTTCCTCACCTCTCACCTCTTCCCCTTTTCCCTCCAATTTATCTCCCCTTTCCTCTCCTTTCCCTCACCCCTTCCCCTCCCAATTTTCTCCCTTTCCTCTCCATTCCCTCCCCTTTCCTCTCCATTCCCTCCCCTTTCCTCTTTCCCTTCCTTTCTCTCCCCTTTCCTCTCCCATCCCTCACCTTTTCATCCTTTCCCTCCACTTTCTCTCCCACTTATCTCCCCTTTCCTCTCTCTTCCCTCAACTCTTCTCCCTTTCCCTCCACTTTCTCTCCCATTTCTCTCCCCTTTCCTCTCCTTTACCTCACCTCTTCTCCCTTTCCCTTCACTTTCTCTCCCCTTTCCTCTCCCTTCCCTCATCTCTTCTCCCTTTCCCTTCCTTTTCATTCCCCTTTCTCTCCTTTACCGCATCTCTTCCCCCTTTTCCTCCACTTTCCCTTCCCTTTTTTCCCCCTTTCCCTCTCTCTCTCTCTCTCTCTCTCTCTCTCTCTCTCTCTCTCTCTCTCTCTCTCTCTCTCTCTCTCTCTCTCTCTCTCTCTCTCTCTCTCTCTCTCTCTCTCTCCACTTCCCATTTCTCTCCCTCCTTCCCTTCCACTTTCCCTCCCTGCTCCCCTTCCCTTCTCTTTCACTCCAATTCCCTCTCCTTCACCCCTTCCCTTTTTCTCTCCCTTTCTCTCTACTTTCTCATTTCTTTTCCCTTTATCTTATCTCTTTTCCCTTTCCCTCCCCACATCTCCTTTCCTTCCCCTTCCCTTCCCTCCCTCCCTTCCTTCCTTCCTTACCTCGTCCCCAGTAATGAAACTAACAGGGAAACACCGTAGAATTAAACGTAAAAAAAACTAACCCTTATATTAATAACTGTACGTAGACTCCGAAACCGAGTTAACTCTTGTTGTATTTGCACCTAAATAACAAAATAACAGCAACGACGACGATCTCAATGTAAGGTAGTGATTTCGTGTCTTTGTTGATTGTTGTTTGTCTTATTTGTTTGTATATAATAACGAAGGAAAAGAAAAGGAACACGAGAGAAGAGATGATGAACTTGGCCTCTCTTTGTTGATTGATATTTACCTTAGTTTGTACGTATTTAAGAAAGAGAAAAGGGAGAATATAATGGATTAAAATACAGGAGAATATAACAGTTTAGAATACGGGAGAATATAATGGTTTGAAATACGGGAAAATATAATGGTTTAAAATACGGGAGAATATAGCAGTTTAGAATACGGGAGAATATATTGGTTTAAAATACGGGAGAATATAATGGTTTAAAATACGGGAGAATATAATGGTTTAAAATACGGGAGAATATAATGGTTTAAAATACGGGAGAATATAATGGTTTAAAATACTGGAGAATATAATGGTTTAAAATACGGGAGAATATAATGGTTTAAAATATGGGAGAATATAATGGTTTAAAATATGGGAGAATATAATGGTTTAAAATACGGGAGAATATAATGGTTTAAAACACAGGAGAATATAATGGTTTAAAATACGGGAAAATATAATGGTTTAAAATACGGGAGAATATAATGGTTTAAAATACGGGAGAATATAATGGTTTAAAATACGGGAGAATATAATGGTTTAAAATACGGAGAATATAATGGTTTAAAATACGGGAGAATATAATGGTTTAAAATACGGGAGAATATAATGGTTTAAAATACGGGAGAATATAATGGTTTAAAATACGGGAGAATATAATGGTTTAAAATACGGAGAATATAATGGTGTAAAATACAGGAGAATACAATGGTTTAAAATACGGGAGAATATAATGGTTTAAAATACGGGAGAATATAATGGTTTAAAATACGGAGAATATAATGGTTTAAAATACGGAGAATATAATGGTGTAAAATACAGGAGAATATAATGGTTTAAAATACGGGAGAATATAATGGTTTAAAATACGGAGAATATAATGGTTTAAAATACGGAGAATATAATGGTGTAAAATACAGGAGAATATAATGGTTTAAAATACAGGAGAATATAATGGTTTAAAATACGGGAGAATATAATGCTTTGAAATACGGGAGAATATAATGGTTTAAAATACGGGAGAATATAATGGTTTAAAATACGGGAGAATATAATGGTTTGAAATACGGGAGAATATAATGGTTTAAAATACGGGAGAATATAATGCTTTGAAATACGGGAGAATATAATGGTTTAAAATACGGGAGAATATAATGCTTTGAAATACGGGAGAATATAATGGTTTAAAATACGGGAGAATATAATGGTTTAAAATACGGGAGAATATAATGGTTTGAAATACGGGAGAATATAATGGTTTAAAATACGGGAGAATATAATGCTTTGAAATACGGGAGAATATAATGGTTTAAAATACGGGAGAATATAATGCTTTGAAATACGGGAGAATATAATGGTTTAAAATACGGGAGAATATAATGGTTTAAAATATGGGATAATATAATCGTTTAAAATACGGGAGAATATAATGGTTTAAAATACGGGAGAATATAATGGTTTAAAATACAGGAGAATATAATCGTTTAAAATACGGGAGAATTTAATGGTTTAAAAGATGGGATAATATAATCGTTTAAAATACGGGAGAATATAATGGTTTAAAATACAGGAGAATATAATCGTTTAAAATACGGGATAATATAATCGTTTAAAATACGGGAGAATATAATGGTTTAAAATACGGGATAATATAATCGTTTAAAATACGGGATAATATAATCGTTTAAAATACGGGATAATATAATCGTTTAAAATACGGGAGAATATAATCGTTTAAAATACGGGAGAATATAATGGTTTAAAATACGTGAGAATATAATCGTTTAAAATACGTGAGAATATAATCGTTTAAAATACGGGAGAATATAATGGTTTAAAATACGGGAGAATATAATGGTTTAAAATATGGGATAATATAATCGTTTAAAATACGGGAGAATATAATGGTTTAAAATACGGGATAATATAATCGTTTAAAATACGGGATAATATAATCGTTTAAAATACGGGAGAATTTATGGTTTAAAATATGGGATAATATAATCGTTTAAAATACGGGAGAATATAATCGTTTAAAATACGGGATAATATAATCGTTTAAAATACGGGAGAATATAATGGTTTAAAATACGGGATAATATAATCGTTTAAAATACGGGATAATATAATCGTTTAAAATACGGGATAATATAATCGTTTAAAATACGGGATAATATAATCGTTTAAAATACGGGAGAATATAAAGGTTTAAAATACGTGAGAATATAATGGTTAGGCTTTATTGTTGATGTTGCTTTTATCTCTATTATATTCCTTATCATCATCATGTTCACCGTTATTGTTATTGATATTGTTATTCGTGTAATCAGCCACACACTTTAATGACCTCCACACAAGTTGATAAGCCTCCAAAGCCAAACACAAGCACAAAAACTACGAAAAATGTATGTATAGCATTTGATGTTGATATTAACGGTTAGAAATCTGTGGAAACTATACGAGATATCTCTTATAATATTTTGCTGGGTGTTCATAAAAGAGAGAAATTTATATATAGCATTTGGTGTTGTTATTAAACGTATGAAATCAATGGAAACTATATAGGATATCGCTTATAATATTTTGCTGGGTGTTCATAAAAGAGATAAATTTATATATATATATATCAATATATATATATATATATATATATATATATATATATATATATATATATATATATATATATATATATATATATATATATATATATATATATATATATATATATATATATATATATATATATATATATATATATATATATATATATATATATATATATATATATATGTATATTTATATATTTTATTTGCTGTTGGTATTAAAGGTAAGAAATCCATGGAAACTATACAGGAAACTTCTCATAATATAGAGTGTTCATAGAGGTGAGAGGTTTTTGAGGAGGTTACACAGCACAGGGAATTTCTTTTGTATGAGGTGTCGAGTGAAAAACCTGACCATCGCGGAGAAGACTGTTGGGTTAGGTCGCTCAGAGAGATAGTGTGTTGGGTTCTGTTGCTGGCTCTCGGTGCCAATCAGCGATGCTCCCGTTATCTGTGAGTGCTGCTTGCCGTCCTTTGTCTGTCGTGGTGAGGAAGTGTTGATGGAGATTATTATAAGGGTGAAAATAAAATGATATGCAAAGAAATGTACCCAAGTCGTGTTTAGAAATGTCTTTTTTTTTTTTTTTTTTTTTTTTTTTAAAGCAAAGGAGACAGCTCAAGGGCACAAAAAAGTAAACATTAATAAAAAAAAAAGCCCGCTACTCGCTGCTCCTAAAAAGAATCCAAAAGAGGTGGCCGAAAGATAAGTCAGTTTCGGGAGGAGAGGTGTCCTGATACCCTCCTCTTGAAAGAGTTCAAGTCGTAGGCAGGAGGAAATACAGATGAAGGAAGATTGTTCCAGAGTTTACCAGCGTGAGGGATGAAAGAGTGAAGATGCTGGTTAACTCTTGCATAAGGGGTTTGGACAGTATAGGGATGAGCATGAGTAGAAAGTCGAGTGCAGCGGGGCCGCGGGAGGGGGGGAGGCATGCAGTTAGCAAGTTCAGAAGAGCAGTCAGCGTGGAAATATCGACAGAAGATAGAAAGAGAGGCAACATTGCGGCGGAATTTAAGAGGTAGAAGACTATCAGTATGAGGAGGAGAGCTGATGAGACGAAGAGCCTTTGCCTCCACTCTGTCCAGAAGAGCTGTGTGAGTGGAGCCCCCCCACACATGAGATGCATACTCCATACGAGGGCGGACAAGGCCCCTGTATATGGACAGCAACTGTGCAGGGGAGAGAAGAACTGGCGGAGACGGTACAGAACGCCCAGCCTCGAGGAAGCTGATTTAGTAAGAGATGAGATATGAAGTTTCCAGTTGAGATTTTGAGTTAAGGATAGACCGATGATGTTTAGTGTTGAGGAAGGTGATAGCTGGGTGTTGTCAAAGAATAGGGGATAGTTGTTTGGAAGATTGTGTCGAGTGGATAGGTGGAGAAACTGTGTTTTTGAGGCGTTGAAGGACACCAGTTTCTTCTTGCCCCAATCGGAAATAATAGTAAGTCTGAGGCTAAGCGTTCTGCAGCCTCCAGCCTTGAGTCGTTAAGTTCCTGAAGGGTGGGTCTTCTATTAAAAGAAGTTGAATAATGCAGAGTGGAATCATCGGCGGAGGAATGGATAGGACAGTTCGTTTTGGAAAGAAGATCATCAATGAACAACAGAAAAAGAGTGGGAGATAGGACAGAACCCTGTGGGACACCACTGTTAATAGATTTAGGGGAAGAACAGTGACCGTCTACCACGGCAGAAATAGAACGGTCAGAAAGGAAACTGGAGATAAAGGTACAGAGAGAAGGATAGAAGCCGTAGGAGGGTAGTTTAGAAAGCAAAGATTTGTGCCAGACCCTATCAAAAGCTTTTGATATGTCCAGCGCAATAGCAAAAGTTTCACCGAAACGGCTAAGAGAGGATGACCATGAGTCAGTTAAGAAGGCTAGGAGATCACCAGTAGAACGCCCCTTACGGAACCCATACTGGCGATCAGATAGAAGGTCAGAAGTGGAAAGGTGCTTTTGAATCTTACGGTTAAGGATTGATTCAAAAGCTTTAGATAGACAAGAAAGTAAAGCAATAGGACGGTAGTTTGAGGGATTGGAGCGGTCACCCTTCTTAGGTACAGGCTGTGTGAAGGCATACTTCCAGCAAGAAGGAAAGGTAGATGTTGACAGGCAGAGGCGAAAGAGTTTGACCAGGCAGGGTGACAGCACGGAGGCACAGTTTTTAAGGACAATAGGAGGCACTCCATCAGGTCCATAAGCCTTCTGAGGATTGAGGCCAGAGAGGGCATAGAAAACATCATTTTGAAGAATCTTTATAACAGGCATAAAGGAGTCAGAGGGGGGATGAGTAGGAGGAATATGCCCAGAATCGTCCAGAGTGGAGTTTTTAGAAAAAGTTTGAGAGAAGAGTTCAGCCTTAGAGATAGATGGGACGGCAGTGTTGCCGTCAGGACTGAGGAGTGGAGGGAAAGATGAAGAAGTGAAGTTGGAGGAGATGTTTTTGGCTAGATGCCAGAAGTCACGGGAAGAGTTAGAGAAAGCAAGGTTTTGACATTTTCTATTAATGAAAGAATTTTGGTTAGTCGGAGAATAGATTTGGCACGATTTCGGGCAGAAATGTAAAGTTCATAATTAGCATTAGTTTGAAGGCTCTGGTATCTTTTGTGAGCTACCTCTCTATCATTGACAGCACGAGAACAAGCGTGATTAAACCAAGGCTTTTTAGCGTGAGGAGTAGAGAAAGAACGAGGAATGTATGCCTCCATTCCAGAGACAATCACCTCTGTGATGCGCTGAACACACAGAGGGGTCTCTATCCTGGAAGCAATAATCATTCCACGGGAAATCGGAAAGTACATCCTCAGGTCGTCCCACCGAGCTGAAGCAAAATGCCAGAAGCATCGCCTCTTCGGTGGGTCCAGAGGATGTACAGGAGCGATAGGACAGGATGCAGAAATAAGATTGTGATCGGAGGAGCCCAACGGAGAACAGTTTGACAGAATAAGCAGAAGGGTTTGAGGTAAGGAAGAGGTCTAGAATGTTGGGCCGATCTCCAAGACGGTCAGGAATACGTGTAGGGTGCTGGACCAACTGCTCTAGGTCGTTGAGGATAGCAAAGTTGTAGGCTTGTTCACCAGGATGGTCAGTGAAAGAGGATGAAAGCCAAAGCTGGTGGTGAACATTGAAATCTCCTAGGATGGAGATTTCAGCGAAGGGAGAGTGGGTCAAGATGTGCTCCACTTTAGAATTCAAATAGTCAAAGAATTTTACATAGTTGGTAGAGTTAGGTGAGAGATAAACAGCACAGATGTATTTAGTAATAGAATGACAGTGAAGTCTTAACCAGATGGTGGAAAATTCAGATGAGTCAAGGTCGTGGGCACGAGAGCAAGTGATGTCGTTGCGCACGTAGGCGCAACATCCAGCTTTGGATTGAAATTTAGGATAGAGATAGTAGGAGGGAACAGAGTAGAGATTGCTGTCAGTAGCCTCAGAAACCTGTGTTTCGGTAAGGAAGAGAAGGTGAGGTTTAGAGGAGGAGAGATGATGTTCCACAGAATGAAAATTAGAGCGATTGTTGTTGTTATTACCATTATTATTATTATTATTATTGTAATTATTATTATTATCATCGTCGATGTTACGAATTATTACAGTTGTTGTTGCCTTGGTTATAGTAGTAGTTGTAGTAGTAGTAGTAGTAGTAGTAGTAGTAGTAGTAGTGGTAATTTTAGTAGTTCCATTAATTCCAACATCGTACTAACATTATCAACTTTTTTATGATGTGCATTTTGTATTATAACTTTGTAACTGAAATTTAGCGTTTGAAGTCCATGCGCTCGCAAATCTTTCCACAAAAACTCTCTACCTCATCTCTGACGCACTTTGCACCAAGTTTCAAATGCCCGAGGTAATCAAGAAAACTTTGTCGGAGAATCCTTACTGTTTTTTCCATACTTGATTTGATAGTTACCGTAAAAAGCAGCGATAATCAAACGTGGTATAAACATTTTCAACCATAGTTTTAGTTACTCTCGCTCTTGTTTGATCACAGCAGCCTCTCTTTACCAGAAACTAGAGATGATCACTCCACCCTAGAATAAAAATAAGATCTTATTACCACAGAATAAGACTCTTCAACTCCCCTCCTCTTACTAACAGTCTTTTGTTTCTTAAATTCCTCCGCCATGTTGCCTCTCTTTTTATCATCTATCGATATTTCATGCTGACTGCTCTTCTGAACTTGCTTACTGCATGCCTCCCCCCCTCCCGCGGCCCCGCTGCACTCGACTTTCTACTCTAGCTCATCCCTCTACTCTCCAAATCCCTTATGCAAAGTTAACCAGCATTATCATTCTATCATCCCTTACACTGGTAAACTCTGTAATAGTCTTCCTTCGTCTGTATTTCCTCCTGCCTACGACTTGACCTCTTTCAAGAGGAGAGTATCAAGAAACCTCTCCACTCGAAATTGACCTCTCTTTTGGCCACTCTTCCATACACTTTTGTGGGGCATTGATTACCGGGCTATTTTTTTTTGCTTGATTTTTTTTTTTTTTTTTTTTTGCCTTGGAGCTGCTTCCTTTAATGTAAAAATAAAAACTATTCACTAGATTTACTGTAGAATTAAGTTAATCTCTTTACCATAAAATAAAAAAAATAATCACAATTTACTCACTATCATATAAAACAAATCACGAGTATGCGTAGAGATGGGAAGGGAAAAAATATGTACAAAAAACAACAGCAGCTTTCCTGCATCACACGGCCCTGCTCGCAGCTGGATGGACTTTGCTCCGGAGACCTGTGCCTGGCCCGTGAGGCAGCGCGTACGTGACTGGCATGTTGCTCCCCCCCCCCACCCCCACCCTGCAGCCTCCTCTTCGCCCCACATCAGGCCCCACCACCCTAATGAATAATAAATACAATGAATAAATACTTAACTTCTAAACGTGTACTTCAATTTGCATTAGTTTTTTATGCATTGGGAGATTCATTTCATTTTGGCAACCTGTCTCCACCTGTAAGGACTTAATCAGCACTAAGCCAAGAGGTGGCCACAAACAAGCCACTCCCAAGCCACTCTGTTCCGCGTCACCCGGCACTCGTCTTCCGCCTGGCATCAGTCTCTCATGTGTCCCTCTGCTCCATCTTGCCATCTCACTTTTACATGATTATATGTGTATTTTGTACATATTTTTTTATACGTATTTACATTATTTAATGTGTATTTTGTTTATATATTTTTATACAAATTTAGGTTATTATATGTGTATTTGTATAAATATTTTGATACAAATTTACATTGTTTTATATATTTTGTATATATATTTCAATTCAAATTTAGCATATTTTATGTGTATTTTGTATATCTATTTTCACACAAATTTAATTACTTTTGTGTATTTTGCATATAGTTTTATATAAATTTGCGTTATTTTATTTGTATTTTGTATATTTATATTTATATAATACACATTCTTTTATTAGTATTTTGTTTATTTATTATGATACGAGTTTACATTATTTTATGTGTATTTTGCATACCTTTTTTTATACGTATTTACTTCATTTTATGTGTATTTTGTATATTTATTTTCATAGAAATCTACGTTATTTTATGTGTATTCGTATATATATTTTGAAAAAAATTTACATTGTTTTATATGTATTTTGCATATCTATTTCCATACAAATTTACCTTATTGTATGTGCATTTTGTATATTTATTTTAATACAAATTCAAATATTTTATGTGTGTCTTGGTATATATATTTAAAAAAAAGCGTTATTTTATGGGTATTTTGCATCTTAATTTTCATACAAATTTACATTATTTTATTAATATTCTGTGTATTTATTTTTATACGATTTTATATTATTCTATTTGTGTTTTGCATATATTTTTGTATATATATTTACATTATTTAATGTGTATTTTGTATATAGTTTTATACAAATTTACGTTATTTTAAGTGTATTTGTTTGTATATTTTCATTCAAATTTACATTATTTTATGTGTATTTTGTAAATGTATTTCAAAACAAATTTACCTAATTTTATGTGTATTTTGTATATTTATTTTCATAGAAATTAAAATTATTTTTGTGTATTTTTGTATATAGTTTTATAAAAATTTAGGTGATTTTATGTGTATATTGTATATCTATTTTCATACAAATACACATTCTTTTATTGATATTTTGTTTATTTATTTTGACGCGAGTTTACATTATTTAATGTGTATTTTATATATATGTTTTTATACGTGTTTTCATCATTTGATGTGTATTTTGTATATATATTTCTATAGAAATCTACGTTGTTTTATGAGTATTCGTATATAGATTTTGAAAGAAATTTACACTGTTTTATATTATTTTGCATATTTTTTCAATACAAATTTACCTTATTGTATATGCATTTTGTATACTAATTTTAATACAAATTTAATTATGCTATGTGTATTTTTTATATGTATTTTTATAAAAAATATGCTTTATTTTAAGGGTATTTTGCATCTTCATTTTCATTCAAATTTACATTATTTTATTTATATTCAGTTTATTTTTTTTTAAACAATTTTACATTATTCTATGTGTATTTTGTATATCTATTTTATACATATTTACATTATTTAATATATATTTTGTATATATATTTAATGCAATTGTACGTTATTTTATATGTATTTGTTTATATATTTCATATATTTTATATATTTTATATTACATTATTTAATGTGTATTTTGTATAAGTATTTCAATAAAATTTGCCTAATTTTATGTGTAGTTTGCATATCTACTTTCAAACAAATTTATATTATTTTTGTGTGTTTTTGTATATATTTCTATACAAATTTAGGCTATTTTATTTGTATTTTGTATATATATTTTCCTACAAATATACATTCTTGTATTGGAATTTTGTTTATTCATTTTGATACGAATTTACATTATTTTATGTGTATTTTAAATATGTATTTTTCTACGTATTTACATTATTTTATGTGTATTTTGTATATATATTTTCATAAAAATTTACGTTATTTTATTTTGTGTATTCGTATATGTTTTGATACAAATTTATACTATTTTATGTGTATTTAGCATATCTATTTTAATAAAAAATAATTTTATTGTATGTGTATTTTGTATATTTATTTTTAAACAAATTTAATTATTTGATGTGTATTTTTGTATATATATTTTTTTAAATGAGTAATTTTATGGGTATTTTACATCTTTGTTTTCATTTTTACATTACTTTATTGATATTCTGTACATTTATATTGATACAATTTTACATTATTCTAGGTGTATTTTGTATATATTTTCCTTACATATTTACATTATTTGATGTGTATTTTGTATATATATTTTTCTACGTATTTACATTATTTTATGTGTATTTTGTTTATATATTTTCATAAAAAATTACGTTATTTTATTGTGTGTATTCGTATATATTTTCATAAAAATTTTATACAAATTCATGTTGTTTTATGTGTATTTGTATATATATTTTCATACAAATTTATATTATTTTATGTATATTTCTACATATATTTCATTACAAATTTACCTTATTTTATGTTTATTTTGTATATTTAACTCATTCAATCTTAAATTATTTTATGTGTATATTTGTATATGTATTTATTTTATTTTATGTGTATTTTCCATATATATTTTCATCCAAAATTACATTATTTTATTGGTATTTTCTTAATTTAATTCGATACGAATTTAGATTATTTCATAGGTATTTTGTATACATATTTTTATACTCATTTACATTATCTAATCTGTGTTTTGTATATATATTTTTATGCAAATTTATTTGATGTGCATTTTTGTACATATATTTTCATAGAAATTTGCGTTATTTTATGTGTTTTTTGTATATGTTTTTTCATACAAATTTATATTATTTCATTGGTATTTTGTTTATTTATTTTGACCCGAATTACATGATTATATGTGTATTTTGTACATATTTTTTATACGTATTTACATTATTTAATGTGTATTTTGTTTATATATTTTTATACAAATTTACGTTATTATATGTGTATTTGTATAAATATTTTGATACAAATTCACTTCATTTTATGTATTTTGTATATATATTTCAATTCAAATTTAGCTTATTTTGTGTGTATTTTGTATATCTATTTTCATACAAATTTAATTACTTTTGTGTATTTTTGTATATAGTTTTATATAAATTTACGATATTTTATGTGTATTTTGTATATTTATATTAATACAAATACAAATTTTTATTGGTATGTTGTTTATTTATTTTGATACGAATTTTCATTAAATTATGTGTATCTTGTATACATCTTTTATACGTATTTACCTCATTTTATGTGTATTTTGTATATATATTTTTATAGAAATCTACGTTATTTTATGTGTATTCGTTAATATATTTTGTAACAAATTACATTGTTTTATATGTATTTTGCATATCTATTTCAATACAGATTTACCTTATTGTATGTGTATTTTGTATATTTATTTTAATACAAATTATTTTTTTTTTATGTGTATTTTTGTAAATATATTTTTATAAAAAAAATGCGTTATTTTATGGGTATTTTGCATCTTTATTTTCATACAAATTTACATTATTTTATTAACATTCTGTGTATTTTTTTTTATACGATTATACATTATTCTATTTGTGTTTTGTATATATATTTTTTATACATATTTACATTATTTAATGAGTATTTTGTATATATATTTAATACAAATTTACGTTAATTTAAGTGTATTTGTTTTTATATTTTCATTCAAATTTACATTATTTTATGTGCATTTTGTATATGTATTTCAATACAAATTTACCTAATTTTATGTGTATTTTGTATATTTATTTTCATTCAAATCTAATTTATTTTTGTGTATTTTTATATATAGTTTTATACAAATTTACGTTATTTTAGTTGTAATTTATATATGTATTTTCATACAAATACACATTCTCTTATTGATATTTTCCTTATTTATTTTGACACGAATTTACATTATTTAAAGTGTATTTTGTATATATATATTTTTATACGTATTTACATCATTTCATGTGTATTTTGTATATATATTTCTATAGAAATCTACGTTATTTTATGTGTATTCGTATATATATTTTGAAACAAATCTACATTATTTTATGTGTATTTTGTATATATATTTCATTACAAATTAGCCTTATTTTATGTTTATTTTTATGTCTATTTTCATTCAAATTCAAATTATTTTATGTGTATATATTTATTTGTATAGACGTTATTTTATGTGTATTTTCTATATATATTTTCATTCAAAATTACATTATTTTATCGGTATTTTGTTCATTTTTTTCGATACGAATCTAGATTATTTCATGTTTATTTTCTATACATATACATATAGAGTAAATTTCTATGAAAATATATATTCAAAATACATATAAAATTATGTAAATAAGTATAAAAATATATATATCAAATACACCTAAAAAAATTAAAATTCCTATCATTATAAATAAAAAAAAAAAAGATAAAAGAATGTATATTTGTAGGAATACACATAAAATATTTAAATTTGTATAGAAATAAATATACAAAATGCACATACAATAAGGTAAACTTGTATTGAAAGAGATATGCAAAAATACATATAAAACAATGTAAATTTGTTCAAAATATATATACGAATACACATAAAATAACGTAGATTTCTATAAAAATATATATACAAAATACACATAAAATTAAGTAAATACGTATAAAAAAATGTATACAAAATACACATAAAATAATGTAAATTCGAATCAAAATAAATAAACAAAATACCAATAAAAGAATGTGTATTTGTATAAATATAAATATACAAAATACACATAAAAAATATACATAAAATAAGGTAAATTTGTAATGATATATATATATATACAAAATACACATAAAATAATGTAAATTTATATGAAAATATATACAAATACACATAAAATACCATGAATTTGCATAAAAATATATATTCAAAATAAATATTAAATAATGTAAATGCGTATAAAAAATATATATACAAAGTACATATAAAATAATGTAAATTCGTATCAATATAAATCAACAAAACACCAATAAAATAATATATATTTGAATGAAAATAGATTTACAAAATACACATAACATAACTAAAATTTGTATTAAAATATGTACAAAAATACATAGAAATAATTTGAGTTTGTATGAAAATAGATATACAAAATACACATACACTAATTTAAATTTGTATTGAAATAGATATGCAAAATACATATAAAACAATGTAAATTTGTTTCAAAATATATATACGAATACACATAAAATAACGTAGATTTCTATGAAAATATATATACAAAATACACATAAAATGAAGTAAATACGTATAAAAAAATGTATACAAAATACACATAAAATAATGTAAATTCGTATCAAAATAAATAAACAAAATACCAATAAAAGAATGTGTATTTGTGTAAATATAAATATACATAATACACATAAAAAGTATGATATAAATTTACGTTATTTTATGCGTATTTTTTTATATTTATATTTATACAAATACACATTCTTTTATTGGTATTTTGTTTATTTATTTTGATACGAATTTACATTATTTTATGTGTATTTTTTATACATTTTTTTTATACGTATTTACTTCATTTTATGTGTATTTTGTATATATATTTTCATAGAAATCTACGTTATTTTATGTGTATTCGTATATATATTTTGAAACAAATTTACATTGTTTTATATGTATTTTGCATATCTATTTCAATACAAATTTAAATTAGTGTATGTGTATTTTGTATAATTGTTTTAATACAAATTTATTTTTTTTATGTGTATTTTGGTATATATATTTTTATAAGAAAATGTGTTATTTTATGGGTATTTTTCTTCTTTATTTTCATACAAATTAACATTATTTTATTAATATTCTGAGTATTTATTTTGATACGATTTTACAATATTCTAGTTGTGTTTTCTATATATTTTTTTATACTATTTACATTATTTAGTTTGTATTTTGTATATATATTTTATACAAATTTACGTTATTTTAAGTGTATTTGTTTATGTATTTTCATTCAAATTTACATTATTTTATGTGTATTTTGTATACGTATTTCAACACAAATTTACCTAATTTTATGTGTATTTTGTATATTTATTTTCATACAAGTTTAAATTATTTTTGTGTATTTTTGTATATATTTTTATACAAATTTAGGTTATTTTATGTGTATTTTGTATATCTATTTTCATACAAATACACATTCTTTTATCGATATTTTGTTTACTTATTTTGACGCGAATTTACATTATTTAATGTGTATTTTGTATATATATTTTTATACGTATTTACATCATTTTATGTGTATTTTGTATATGTATTTCCATAGAAATCTACGTTATTTTATGTGTGTTTGTATATATATTTTGAAACAAATTTACACTGTTTTATGTGTATTTTGCATATTTTTTCAATACAAATTTTCCTTATTGTATGTGCATTTTGTATATTAATTTTAATACAAATTTAATTATTCTATGTGTATTTTTGTATATGTAATTTTATAAAAATATGCTTTATTTTATGGGTATTTTGCATCTTTATTTTCATACAAATTTACATTATTTTATTGATACTCTTTGTATTTGTTTTGATACGATTTTACATTATTCCATGTGTATTTTGTATATATATTTTATACAAATGTACGTTATTTTATGTGTAGTTGTTTTCATTTCATACAAATTTACATTATTTTATGTGTATTTTGTACATGTATTTAAATATAAATTTAACTAATAATATGTGTATTTTGTATATCTATTTTCATAGAAATTGATTTTTTTTGTATATATTTTTATACAAATTTTTGCTATTTTATGTGTATTTTGTATATTTATTTTCCAAAAAATATACGTTCTTTTATCGGAATTTTGTTTATTTATTTTGATACGAATTTACATTATTTTAGGGGTATTTCGTATATATATTTTTATACTTATTTACATCATTATATATGTATTTTGTATGCATATTTTCATAGAAATTTACTCTATTTTATGTGTTTTCGTATATATCTTTTGATAAAAATTTACATTATTTATGTGTATTTTGCATATATATTTTAATATAAATTTACTTTATTGTATGTGCATTTTCTATATTTATCTTAAAACAAATTTAATTATTTCATAAATATTTTTCTATATTTATTTTTATTACATTTACATTATTTTATTGATATTCTGTTTATTTATTTTTATACGAGTTAATATTATTCTATGTGTATTTTGTATATATATTTTTTATACATATTTACATTATTTAATGTTTATTTTGTATATATATTTTATCCAAATTTACGTTATTTTGTGTATTTCTTTATATATTTTCATACAAATTTACTTTATTTTATGTGTATTTTGTATATGTATTTCAATACAAATTTGCTTAATTTTATGTGTATTTTGCATATCTATTTTCAAACTAATTTAACTTATTTTTGTGTATTTTTGTATATATTTTTATACAAATTTTAGTTATTTTATTTGTATTTAGTATATATATTTTCCTACAAATATACACTCTTTTATTGGAATTTTCTCTATTTATTTTGATACGAATTTACATTATTTTATGTGTGTTTTGTATATATACTTTTCTACGTATTTAAATTATTTTATGTGTATTTTGTATATACATTTTCATAAAAATTTACGTTATTTTCTTGTGTGTATTCGTATATACTTTGATACAAATTTTATACAAATTCATGTTATTTTATGTGTATTTGTATAAATATTTTCATACAAATTTAGATGGGTATTTTGTATATATTTTTTTATACGTATTTACTTAATTTTATGTGTATTTTGTATATATATTTTTATAGAAATCTACGTTATTTTGAGTAATCGTATATATATTTTTAAACAAATTTACATAGTTTTATATGTATTTTGCATATCTCTTTCAACACAAATTTACCTCAATGAATGTGCATTTTGTATATTTATTTTAATACAAATTTAAATATTTTATGTGTATTTTGGTACATATATATTTTCTAAAAAATGCGTTATTTTATGGGTATTTTGCATCTTTATTTTCATACAATTTTACATTATTTTATTAATATTCTGTGTATTTATTTTGATACGATTTTACCCTATTCTATTTGTGTTTTGTATATATTTGTTTCATTCATATTTGCATTATTTAATGTGTATTTTGTATATATTTTTATACAAATTTACGTTATTTAAAGTGCATTTGTTTATATATTTTCATTCAAATTTACATTATTTTATGTGTATTTTGCATATGTATTTCAATACAAATTTACCTAATTTTATGTGTATTTTGTATATTTATTTTCATACAAATTTAAATTATTTTTGTGTATTTTTGTATGTATTTTTTATATATATTTTTATAGAAAATTAGGTTTTTTATGTGTATTCGTATATATATTTTGAAATAAATTTACCTTGTTTTATGTGTGTTTTGAATATCTATTTCAATACAAATTTACCATATTGTTTGTTCATTTTGTATATTAATTTTAATACAAATTTAATTATTTTATGTGTATTTTTGTATATGTATATTTATAAAAAATATGCTTTATTTTATGGGTATTTTGCATCTTTATTTTCATACAAATTTACATTATTTTATTGACATTCTGTGTATTTATTTTGATACAATTTTACATTATTCCATGTGTATTTTGTATATATATTTTATAAAAATGTAAGCTAAATTTGAATGGAAATATATATACAAAATACATAAAATAATGTTAATTTGTATCAAAATATTTATACAAATACACATATAATAACGTAGTTTTTTTTTTTAAATATATGAACAAAATACACATTAAATAATGTAAATACGTATAAAAAAATATGTACAAAATACATATATAATCATGTAATTCGTATCAAAATAAATAAACAAAATACCAATAAAATAATGTAAATTTGTGTGAGAAAACATATACAAAATACACATAAAATAACGCAAATTTCTATAAAAATATATGTACAAAAATGCACATAAAATAAAGTAAATTTGCATAAAAATATATATACAAAACACACATTAGATAATGTAAATGAGTAAAAAAATATGTATACAAAATACCTATGAAATAATCTAAATTCGTATCGAATTAAATTAAGAAAATACCAATAAAATAATGTAATTTTGGATGAAAATATATATAGAAAATACATATAAAATAACCTAAATACAAATAAAAATATACACATAAAATAATTTAAAATTAAATTAAATAAATAAAAAAAATAAACATAAAATAAGGTAAATTTGTAATGAAATATATGTAAAAATACACATAAAATAATATAAATTTGTATGAAAATATATATACAAATACACATAAAATAACATGAATTTGTATAAAATTTTTATGAAAATATATACGAATACACACAATAAAATAACGTAATTTTTTATGAAAATATATATACAAAATACACATAAAATAATGTAAATACGTAGAAAAATATATATACAAAATACACATCAAATAATGTATATATGTAAGGAAAATATATACAAAATACACCTAGAATAATGTAAAATTGTATCAATATAAATGTACAGAATATCAATAAATTAATGTAAAAATGAAAACAAAGATATAAAATACCCATAAAATTACTCATTTAAAAAAAAATATATATATATATATATATATATATATATATATATATATATATATATATATATATATATATATATATATATATATATATATATATATATATATACACATCAAATAATTAAATTTGTATTAAAATAAATATACAAAATACACATACAATAAGATAAATTTTTATTGAAATAGATATGCTAAATACACATAAAATAGTATAAATTTGTATCAAAACACATACGAATACACAAAATAAAATAACGTAAATTTTTATGAAAGTATATATACAAAATACACATAAAATAATGTAAATACGTAGAAAAATACATATTTGAAATACACATAAAATAATGTAAATTCGTATCAAAATGAATGAACAAAATTCCAATACAAGAATGTATATTTGTAGGAAAATATATATACAAAATACAAATAAAATAGCTTAAATTTGTATAAAAATATATACAAAAATACACAAAAATAATATAAATTTGTTTGAAAGTAGATATGCAAACTACACATAAAATTAGGCAAAATTTAATTGAAATACATATACAAAATACACATTAAATAATGTAATATAAAATATATAAAATATATAAACAAATACATATAAAATAACGTACAATTGCATTAAATATATATACAAAATATATATTAAATAATGTAGATATGTATAAAAATAGATATACAAAATACACATAGAATAATGTAAAATTGTTTAAAAAAAATAAACTGAATATAAATAAAATAATGTAAATTTGTATGAAAATAAAGATGCAAAATACCCTTAAAATAAAACATATTTTTTATAAAAATACATATAAAAAATACACATAGCATAATTAAATTTGTATTAAAATTAGTATACAAAATGCATATACAATAAGGTAAATTTGTATTGAAAAAATATGCAAAATAACATAAAACAGTGTAAATTTCTTTCAAAATCTATATACGAATACTCATAAATCAACGTAGATTTCTATAGATATATATATACAAAATACACATCAAATGATGTTAACACGTATAAAAACATATATATAAAATACACATTAAATAATGTAAATTCGCGTCAAAATAAATAAACAAAATATTAATAAAAGAATGTGTATTTGTATGAAAATAGATATACAATATACACATAAAATCACCTAAATTTGTATAAAACTATATACAAAAATACACAAAAATAATTTTTATTTGTATGAAAATAAATATACAAAATACACATAAAATTAGGTAAATTTGTTTTGAAATACATTTACAAAATACACATAAAATAATGTAAATTTGAATGAAAATATACAAACAAATACAATTAAAATAACGTAAATTTGTATAAAATATATATACAAAATACACATTAAATAATGTAAATATGTATTAAAAAATATATACAAAACACAAATAGAATAATATAAAATCGTATAAAAATAAATACACAGAATATTAATAAAATAATGTAAATTTGTATGAAAATTAAGATGCAAAATACCCATAAAATGAATAAAATATATATACCAGGACACACATAAAATATTTGAATTTTTACTAAAATAAATATACAAAATGCACATACAATAAGGTAAATTTGTATGGAAATAGATATGCAAAATACATATAAAACAATGTAAATTTGTTTCAAAATATATATACGAATACACATAAAATAACGTAGATTTCTATGAAAATAAATATACAAAATACACATAAAATGAAGTAAATACGTATAAAAAAAGGTATACAAAATACACATAAAATAATGTAAACTCGTATCAAAATAAATAAACAAAATACTAAAAAAAGAATGTGTATTGTATAAATATAAATATACAAAATACAAATAAAATAACGTAAATTTATATAAAACTATATGCAAAATACACAAAAGTAATCAAATTTGTGTGAAAATAGATATACAAAATACACATAAAATAAGCTAAATTTGAATTGAAATATATATACAAAATACATAAAACAATGTAAATTTGTATCAGAATATTTATACAAATACACATATAATAACCTAAATTTGTATAAAAATATATAAACAAAATACACATTATATAATGTAAATACGTATAAAAAAATATTTACAAAACACACATATAATCATGTAATTCGTATCAAAATAAATGAATAAAATACCAATAAAATAAGGTAAATTTTTATGAGAAAATATATACAAAATACTTATAAAATAACGCAAATTTCAATAAAAATATATGTACAAAAATGCACATGAAATAAAGTAAATTTGCATAAAAAATATATACACAAAACACACATTAGATAATGTAAATGAGTATAATAATATGTATACAAATACCTATGAAAAAATCTAAATTCGAATTAAATTAAAAAAATACCTATAAAATAATGTAATTTTGGATGAAAATATATATAGAAAATACACATAAAATTACCTAAATACAAATACAGATATACACATCAAATAATTCAAGATTGAATGACATAAATATACAAAATAATCATAAAATAAGGTAAATTTGTAATAAAAACTATGTAAAAATACACATAAAATAATATAAATTTCCATAAAATAAAGCATATTTTTTTTTATTCATATACAAAAATACACATTCAATAATTAAATTTGTATTAAAATTAATATACAAAATGCACATACAATAAGGTAAATTTTTATTAAAAAAATATGCAAAATACACATAAAACAATGTAAATTTGTTTCAAAATATATATACGAATACACATAAAATAACGTAGATTTCTATAGAAATATATATATAAAATACACTTGAGATGCTGTAAATACGTATAAAAATATATATACAAAATAAACATTAAATGATATAAATTCGTGTCAAAATAAATAAACAAAATATCAGTAAAAGAATGTGTATTTGTATGAAAATACATATACAAAATACACAAAAAAATAACGTAAATTTGTATAAAACTATATACAAAAATACACAAAAATAATTTAAATTTGTTTGAAAATAAATATACAAAATACACATAAAATTAGGTAAATTTGTTTTGAAATACATATACAAAATACACATAAAATAATGTAAATTTGAATGAAAATACATAAACAAATACACTTAAAATAACGTAAATTTGTATAAAATATATATACACATTAAATAATGTAAATATGTATAAAAAAATATATACAAAACCAAAATAGAATAATGTAAAATCGTATCAAAATAAATACACAGAATATTAATAAAATAATGTAAATTTGTATGAAAATAAAGAAGCAAAATACCCATAAGATAACGCTTTTTTTTTTAAATATATATACCAAAATACACATAAAAAGTTTAAATTTGTATTAAAATAAATATACAAAATGCACATACAATAAGGTAAATTTATATTGAAAAAGATATGCAAAATACATATAAAACAATTAGATATTTTCTTAGGTATTTTGTGTACATATTTTTATACTCATTTACATTATCTAATGTGTGTTTTGTATATATATTTTTATGCAAATTTAGTTTATTTTATGTGCATTTTTGTAGATATATTTTTTATAGAAATTTCCGTTATTTTATGTGTATTTTGTATATGTTTTCTCATACAAATTTACATTATTTTATTGGTATTTTGTTTATTTATTTTGATACGAGTTACATGATTATATGTGTATTTTGTACTTTTTTTACGTATTTACATTATTTAATGTGTATTTTGTTTATATATTTTTATACAAATTTACGTTATTATATGTGTAATTCTATAAATATTTTGATACAAATTTACATTATTTTATGTATTTTGTATATATATTTCAATTCAAATTTAGCTTATTTTATGTGTATTTTGTATATCTATTTCCAAACAAATTTAATTGCTTTTGTGTATTTATGTATATAGTTTTATATAAATTTACGTTATTTTATGTGTATTTTGTATATTTATATTTATACAAATACACATTCTTTTATTAGTATTTTATTTATTTATTTTGATACGAGTTTACATTATTTTTTCTGTATTTTGTATACATTTTTTTATACGTATTTACTTCATTTTATATGTATTTTGTATATATATTTTTATAGAAATCTACGTTATTTTATGTGTATTCGTATATATATTTTGAAACAAATTTACATTGTTTTATGTGTATTTTGCATATCTATTTCAATAGAAATTTACCTTATTGTGTGTGCATTTCGTATATTTATTTTAATACAAATTCAAATATTTTATGTGTGTTTTGGTATATATATTTAAAAAAAATGCGCTATTTTATGGGTATTTTTCATCTTAATTTTCATACAAATTTACATTATTTTATTAATATTCTGTGTATTTATTTTGATACGATTTTAAATATTTTTGTATACATATTTACATTATTTAATGTGTACTTTGTATATATATTTTATACAAATTTACGTTATTTTAAGTGTATTTGTTTATATATTTTCATTCAAATTTACAATATTTTATGTGTATTTTGTAAATGTATTTCAATATAAATTTACCTAATTTTATGTGTATTTGGATATATATTTTCATACAAATTTAAATTATTTTTGTGTATTTTTGTATATAGTTTTATACAAATTTATGTTATTTTATGTGTATTTTGTATATCTATTTTCATACAAATACGCATTCTTTTATTGATATTTTGTTTATTTATTTTGTCGCGAATTTACATTATGTAATGTGTATTTTGTATATATATTTTTATACGTATTTACATCATTTCATGTGTATTTTGTATATATATTTCTATAGAAATCTACGTTGATTTATGGGTATTCGTATATAGATTTTGAAACAAATTTACACTATTTTATGTGTATTTTGCATATTTTTTCAATACAAATTTACCTTATTGTATATGCATTTTGTAAATTAATTTTATTACAAATTTAATTATTCTATGTGTATTTTTGTATATGTATTTTTATAAAAATATGCTTTATTTTATATGTATTTTGCATCTTTATTTTCATACAAATTTACATTATTATATTGATATTCTGTTTATTTTTCTTAAACGATTTTGCATTATTCTATGTGTATTTTGTATATATATTTTATACAAATGTACGTTATTTTATGTTTATATGTATTTTGTACATGTATTTAAAGACAAATTTAACTAATTATATGTGTATTTTGGGTATCTATTTTCATACAAATTGAAATTATTTTTGTGTTTTTTTTTGTATAAATTTTTATACAAATTTTCGTTATTTCATGTATATTTTGTATATTTATTTTCCAACAAATATACGTTTTTTCATCGGAATTTTGTTTATTTATTTTGATACGAGTTTACATTATTTTAGGTGTATTTGGTATATATATTTTTTACTATTTACATAAGTTTATGTGTATTTTTTATGTATATTTTCATAGAAATTTACTTTATTTTATGTGTATTCGTATATATATTTTGATACAAATTTACATTATTGATTTACATATCTATTTCAATACAAATTTACTTTATTGTATATTTATTTCAATACAAATTTAATTATTTCATGTGTATTTTTGTATATATATTTTTATGCAAATATGCGTTATTATATGGGTATTTTGCATCTTTATTTTCATACCATTTTACATTATTTAATTGATATTCTGTTTATTTATTTTGATGCGATTTAACATTATTATATGTGTATTTTGTATATATATTTTTATCCAAATTTACGTTATTTTATGTGTATTTGTTTATATATTTTAATACAAATTTACATAGTTTTATACAAATTTACGTTATTTTATGTGTATTTTGTATATGAATCTTCTTACATTGCTTTTTGCATATTTAAAAAAAAAAAATTACCTTATTGTATGTGCATTTTGTATATCAATTTTAATACAAATTTAATTATTGAATGTGTATTTTTGTATATATATTTTTATAAAAAATATCCTTAATTTTATGGGTATTTTGCACCTTTATTTTCATAGAAATTTACGTTATTTTAGTGATATTCTTTGTATTTATTTTGATACGATTTTACATTATTCTATGTGTATTTTTTATATATATTTTATACAAATGTACGTTATTTTATGTGTATTTGTTTTAATTTCTTACTAATTTACATTATTTTATGTGTATTTTGTACATTTTTTAAAATTTTAGTTTTTTTTATTTATATTTAATAAATTAAAGTAGATTTATATAAAAATATATATATATATATATATATATATATATATATATATATATATATATATATATATATATATATATATATATATATATATTTATATATAAATACGTTATTTTAAGTATTCATTATATAAAAAAAACTTACATTGCTTTTTGCTATTTAAAAAAATCCAAAGAGGTGGCCGAAAGATTACCTGATATGTGCATTTTGAATAGTTCAATTTTAATAGGCAGGAGGAAATACAGATGAAGGAAGATTGTTCCAGAGTATATATTTTATGAAATATCCTTAATTTTATGGGTATTTTGCACCTTTATTTTCATAGAAATCTACGTTATTTTAGTGATATTCTTTGTATTTATTTTGATACGATTTTACATTATTCTATGTGTATTTTTTATATATATTTTATACAAATGTACGTTATTTTATGTGTATTTTGTACATGTATTACAAATTTAGGTTATTTTATGTATATTTCATAAAGTAACGTAGATTTCTATAAAACTATATATACAAAATACACATAAAATGAAGTAAATACGTATAAAAAAATGTATACAAAATACACATTAAATAATATAAACTCGTATCAAAATGAATAAACAAAATACTAATAAAAGAATGTGTATTTGTATAAATATAAATATACAAAATACACATAAAATAACGTAAATTTATATAAAACTATATACGAAAATCCACAGAAGTAATTAAATTTGTATAAAAATAGATATACAAAATACACATAAAATAAGCTAAATTTGAATTGAAATATATATACAACATACATAAAATAATGTAAATTTTTATCAAAATAATTATACAAATACACATATAATAACGTAAATTTGTATAGAAATATATAAACAAAATACACATTAAATAATGTAAATACGTATAGAAAAATATGTACAAAATATAAAAATAATCATTTAATTCGTATAAAATAAATAAACAAAATACCAATAAAATAATGTAAATTTATATGAGAAAACATATACAAAATACACATAAAATAACGCAAATTAAAAAAAAATGCACATCAATTAAATTAAATTTGCATAAAAATAAATATACAAAACACACATTAAATAATGTAAATGCGTATAAAAACATGTATACAAAATACCTATGAAATAATCTATATTCGTATCGAATTAAATTAACAAAATACCAATAAAATATTGTAATTTTTTATGTAAATATATATAGAAAATACACATAAATTAACCTAAATACAAATACAAATATACACATTAATTTAAAATTGAATTAAATAAATATTCAAAATAAACATAAAATAAGGTAGATTTCTACTGAAATATTTGTAAAAATGCACATAAAATAAAGTAAATTTGTATGAAAAAAAAAAAAAACAATATATATATATATATATATATATATATATATATATATATATATATATATATATATATATATATATATATATATATATATATATATATATATATATATATATATATATATATATATATATATATACAAATACACATAAAATAACATGAATTTGTATAAAATTTGTAACAAACTATATACGAATACACACAATAAAATAAGGTAAATTTTTATGAGAATATATATACAAAATACACATAAAATAATGTAAATACGTAGAAAAATATATATACAAAATACACATAAAATAATGTAAATTCGTATCAAAATAAATAAACAAAATTCCAATAAAAGAATTTATATCTGTAGGAAAATATATATACAAAATACAAATGAAATAACTAAAATTTGTATAAAAATATATATAAAAATACACAAAAATAATTTAAATTTGTTTGAAAATAGATTTGGAAAATACACATAAAACTAGTCAATTTGTATTGAAATACATATACAAAACCCACATAAAATAATATAAATTTGTATGAAAATATATAAACAAATACACATAAAATAACGTATATTTAGATAAAATATATATACAAAATATACATTAAATAATTTAAATATGTATAAAAATATATATACAAAATACACATAGAATAAAGTAAAATCGTATCAAAATAAATAAACAGAATATCATTAAAATAATGTAAATTTGTATGAGAATAAAGATACAAAATACCCATATAATAATGCATATTTGTATAAAAATATATATACAAAAATACATATAAAATAATTATTTTTTTATTAAAATAAATATACAAAATGCACATACAATAAAGTAAATTTGTATTGAAATAGATATGCAAAATACATATCAATAAAGTAAATTTGTATCAAAATATATATACGGATACTCATAAAATAGAGTAAATTTCTATGAAAATATACATACAAAATACATATAAAATGATGTAAATAAGTATAAATATATATATATATATATATATATATATATATATATATATATATATATATATATATATATATATATATATATATATATATATATATATATATATATATATATATATATATATATATATCAAATATACCTCAAATAATGTAAATTCGTATCAAAATAAATAAAGAAAAATCCGATAAAAGAACGTATATATGTAGGAAAAAAAATATACAAAATACACATTCAAATACATGTACAAAATACACATAAAATAATGAAAATTTGTATGAAATGAAAACAAATACACATAAAGTAACGTATATTTGCATAAAATATATATACAAAATACACATAGAATAATGTAAAATCGAATTAAAATAAATACACAGAATATCAATAAAAAAATGTCAATTTGTATGAAAATAAAGATGCAAAATACTTATAAAATACTTAAATTTGTATTAAAATTAACATAAAAAATGCACATACAATAACGTAAATTTGTATTGAAAAAATATATGCAAAATACACATAAAACAGTGTAAATTTGTTTCAAAATATTTATACGAATACACATAAAATAACGTAGATATATATATATATATATATATATATATATATATATATATATATATATATATACATATATATATATATATATATATATATATATATATATATATATATATATATATATATATATATATATATATATATATATATATATATATATATATATATATATATATATATATATATACAAAATACACATGAAATGATATAAATACGTATAAAAATATATATACAAAATACACATTAAATAATGTAAACTCGCGTCAAAATAAATAAACAAAATATCAATAAAAGAATGTGTATTTGTATGAAAATAGATATAGAAAATACACATAAAATAACCTAAATTTGTATAAAACTATATACAAAAATACACAAAAATAATTTAAATTTGTATGAAAATAAATATACAAAATACACATAAAATTAGGTAAATTTGTATTGAAATACATATACAAAATACACTTAAAATAATGTAAATTTGAATGAAAATATATAAACAAATACATTTAAAATAACGTAAATTTGTATAAAATATATATAAAAAATACACATTAAATAATGTAAATATGTATAAAAAAATATATACAAAACACAAATAGAATAATATAAAATCGTATCAAAATATATACACAGAATATTAATAAAATAATGTAAATTTGTATGAAAATTAAGATGCAAAATACCTATAAAATAACGCATTTTTTATAAAATTATGTAAACCAAAACACACATAAAATATTTGAATTTGTATCAAAATAAATATACAAATGCACACACAAAAAGGTCAGTGTGTATTTAAATAGATATCACAAATATATATATATATATATATATATATATATATATATATATATATATATATATATACATATATATATATATATATATATATATATATATATATATATATATATATATATATATTTATATATATATATATATATATATATATATATATATATATATATATATATATATATATATATATATATATATATATATATATATATAAAACAATGTAAATTTGTTTCAAAATATATACGAATACACATAAAATAACGTAGATTTCTATAAAAATATATATACAAAATACACATAAAATTAAGTAAATACGTATAAATAATGTATACAAAATACACATAAAATAATGTAAATTCGTATAAATATAAATAAACAAAATACCAATAAAAGTATGTGTATTTGTATAAATATGAATATAGAAAATGCAAATAAAATAACGTAAATTTATATAAAACTATATACAAAAATACACAGAAGTAATTAAATTTATATGAAAATAGATATACAAAATACACACAAAATAAGCTAAATTTAAATTGAAATATATATACAAAATGCATAAAAAAAAGTAAATTTGTTTGGAAATATTTTTAATAAATACACATATAATAACGTAGATTTGTATAAAAATACATAAACAAAATACACATTAAGTAATGTAAATACGTATAAAAAAATATGTACAAAATACACATATAATCATGTAATTCGTATCAAAATAAATAAACAAAAAAACAATAAAATAATGTAAATCTGTATGAGAAAACGATACAAAATACACATACAATAAAGCAAATTTCTATAAAAATATATGTACAAAAATGCACATAAAATTAATTTGCATAAAAAAATATATACAAAACACACATTAGATAATGTAAATGAGTATAAAAATATGTATACAAAATACCATTGAAATAATTTAAATTAGTATCGAGTTAAATTAGGAAAATACTAATAAAATAATGCAATTTTGGATGAAAATATGTATAGAAAACACACAAAAATAACCTAAATACAAATACAAATATACACATTAAATAATTTAAAAGTGAATAAAATAAATATACAAAATAAACATCAACTAAGGTAAATTTTTAATGGAACATATGTAAAAATACACATAAAATAATTTAAATTTGTATGAAAATATATATAGAAATACACATAAAATAACATGAATTTGTATAAAATTTGTATCAAATTATATACGAATACACACAATAAAATAACGTAAATTTTTATGAAAATGTATATATAAAATACACATAAAATAATTTAAATACGTAGAAAAATATATATACAAAATACACATAAAATAATGTAAATTCGTAAAAAATTAAATACACAAAATTCCAATAAAAGAATGTATATTTGTAGGAAATTATATATTCAAAATACAAATAAAATAACTAAAATTTGTATAAAAATATATACAAAAATACACAAAAATAATTTAAATTTATTTGAAAATAGATATGCAAAATACACATAATGTTAGTCAAATTTGTATTGAAAGATATATACAAAACTCACATAAAATAATCTAAATTTGTATGAAAATATATAAACAAATACACATAAAATAACGTAAATTTGGATAAAATATATATACAAAATATACCTTAAATATTTTAAATATGTATAAAAATATATTATATTATATATATTTTCATTGAAATTTGCGTTATTTATGTTTATTTTGTATATGTTTTCTCATACAAATTTACATTATTTTATTGGTATTTTGTCTATTTATTTTGATACGAATTACATGATTATTTGTGTATTTTGAACATTTTTTTTATACGTATTTACATTATTTAATGTGTATTTTGTTTATATATTTTTATACAAATTTACGTTATTATATGTGTATTTTTATAAATATTTTGATACAAATTTACATTATTTTATGTATTTTGTATATATAGTTCAATTCAAATTTAGCTTATTTTATGTGTATTTTCTATATCTATTTTTATACAAATTTATTTACTTTTATGTATTTTTGTATATTGTTTTATATAAATTTACGTTATTTTATGTGTATTTTGTATATTTATATTTATACAAACACATTCTTTTATTAGTATTTTGTTTATTTATTTTGATACGAGTTTACATTATTTTATGTGTATTTTGTATACATTTTTTTATACGTATTTACTTAATTATATGTGTATTTTGTATATATATTTATAGAAATCTACGTTATTTTATGTGTATTCCTTTATATATTTTGAAACAAATTTACATTGTTTTATATGTATTTTGCGTATCTATTTCAATACAAATTTACCTTATTGTATGTGCATTTTGTATACTTATTTTAATACAAAATCAGATATTTTATGTGTTTTCGTATATATTTTTATAAAAAATGCGTTATTTTATGGGTATTTTGCATCTTAATTTTCATACAAATTTAAATTATTTTATTAATATTTTGTGTATTTATTTTGATACGATTTTACATTATTCTATTTGTGTTTTGTATCTATTTTTTTTATAAATATTTACATTATTTAATGTGTATTTGTATATATATTTGATACAAATTTACGTTATTTTAAGTGTATATGTTTATATATTTTCATTCAAATTTACATTATTTTATGTGTATTTTGTATATGTATTTCAAAACAAAATTACCTAATTTTATGTGTTTTTTGTATATTTATTTTCATACAAGTTTAAATTATTTATGTGTATTTTTGTATATAGTTTTATACAAATTTAGGTTATTTTATTTGTATTTTGTATATCTATTTTCATACAAATACACATTCTTTTCATGATATTTTGTTTATTTATTTTGACACGAATTTACAATATTTAATGTGTATTTTCAATATATATTTTTATACGTATTTACATCATTTCATGTGTATTTTGTATATATATTTCTATAGAAATCTACGTTATTTTATGTGTATTCGTTTATATATTTTGAAACAAATTTACCTTGTCTTATGTGTATTTTGCATATTTTTTCAATACAAATTTACCTTATTGTATGTGCATTTTGTATATTAATTTTAATACAAATTTGATTATTCTATGTTTATTTTTATATATGTATTTTTATAAAAATATGCTTTATTTTATGGGTATTTTGCATCTTTATTTTCATACAAATTTACATTATTTTATTGATATTCTGTGTATTTATTTCGATATGATTTTACATTATTCTATGTATTTTGTATATATATTTTATATAAAATATACGTTATTTTATGTGTATTTGTTTTCATTTCATACAAATTTACATTATTTTATGTGTTTTTTGTACATGTATTTAAATACAAATTTAACTAGTTATATGTGTATTTTGTATATCTATTCTTTATGTATATTTTCATAGAAATTTACTCTTTTTTATGAGTATTCGTATATACATTTTCATACAAATTTACATTATTGATGTGTATTTTGCATATCTATTTCAATACAAATTTACTTTATTGTACGTGCATTTTGTATATTTATTTTAATACAAATTTTATTATTTTATATGTATTTTTGTATATATATTTTTATGCAAATATGCGTTATTATATGGATACTTTGCATCTTTATTTTCATACAAATTTATATTATTTGATTGATATTCTGTTTATTTATTTTGATACGATTTAACATTATTCTATGTGTATTTTGTATATATATTTTTTATACATATTTACATTATTTAATGTGTATTTGTTTATATATTTTCATACAAATTTACATTATTTTATGTGTATTTTGTATATATATTTTTCTACGTATTTAAATTATTTTATGTGTATTTTGTATATACATTTTCATAAAAATTTACGTTATTTTATTATGTGTATTCGTATATATTTTGATACAAATTTTATAGAAATTCTTGTTATTTAATGTGTATTTGTATATATATTTTCATACAAATTTATATTATTTTATGTGTATTTTTATATATATTTCATTACAAATTTACCTTATTTTATGTTTATTTTGTATATTTATTTCATTCAATTTTAAATTATTTTATGTGTATATTTGTATTTGTATTTAGGTTATTTTATGTGTATTTTCTATATATATATTTTCATCC
Organism: Eriocheir sinensis; assembly: GCF_024679095.1. Classification (NCBI taxonomy): domain Eukaryota; kingdom Metazoa; phylum Arthropoda; class Malacostraca; order Decapoda; family Varunidae; genus Eriocheir; species Eriocheir sinensis. The sequence goes on along the minus strand of NW_026110297.1, from coordinate 500,545 downwards.
AAAATTACATTATTTTATTGGTATTTTCTTAATTTAATTCGATACGAATTTAGATTATTTCATAGGTATTTTGTATACATATTTTTATACTCATTTACATTATCTAATCTGTGTTTTGTATATATATTTTTATGCAAATTTACTTTATTTTATGTGCATTTTTGTACATATATTTTTATAGAAATTTGCGTTATTTTATGTGTATTTTGTATATGTTTTCTCACACAAATTTACATTATTTTATTGGTATTTTGTTTATTTATTTTGATACGAATTACATGATTATATGTGTATTTTGTACATATTTTTCTATACGTATTTACATTATTTAATGTGTATTTTGTTTATATATTTTTATACAAACTTACGTTATTATATGTGTATTTGTATAAATATTTTGATACAAATTTACATTATTTTATGTATTTTGTATATATATCTCAATTCAAATTTAGCTTACATTTTTATAAAATATATATACAAAATACACATGGAATAATGTAAAATTGTATCAAAATAAATACACAGAATATTAATAAAATAATGTAAATTTGTATGAAAATACAGATGCAAAATACCCATAAAATAAAGCATATTTTTTATATATATACAGATACAAAAATACACATAAAATAGTTAAATTTGTATTAAAATTAATATGCAAAATGAACAAACAATATGGTAAATTTGTATTGAAATAGATATGCAAAACACACATAAAACAAGGTAAATTTATTTCAAAATATATATACGAATACACATAAAAAAACGTAATTTTCTATAAAAATATATATAAAAAATACATACAAAAATACACTTAAAATAATGTAAATTTGAATAAAATATATACACAAAATACACATAGAATAGGGTAAAATCGTATCAAAATAAATACACAGAATACTAATAAAATAATGTAAAATTGTATGAAAATAAAGATGCAAAATACCCATAAAATAAAGCATTTTTTTGAAAATATATATGTACCAAAATACACATAAAATATTTAAATTTGTATTAAAATAAATATACAAAATGCACATTCATTAAGGTAAATTTGTGTTGAAATAGATATGCAAAATACATATAAAACTATGTAAATTTTTTTAAAAATATATATACGAATACACAAAATAACGTAGATTTCTATAAAAATATATATACAAAATACACATAAAATTAACTAAATACGTATAAAAAAATATATACAAAATACACTTCTAAATTTGTATGAAAATATTTATACAAATACACATAAAATAACATGAATTTGTATAAAATTTGTATCAAAATATATACGAATACAGACAAGAAAATAACGTAAATTTTTATGAAAATGTATATACAAAATACACATAAAATAATTGAAATACGTAGAAAAGTATGTATACAAAACACACATAAAATAATGTAAGTTCGTATCAAAATAAATAGACAAAATTCCAATAAAAGAGTGTATATTTGTAGGAAAATATATATACTAAATACAAATAAAATAACTAAAAGTTGTTTAAAAATATATACAAAAATACACAAAAATAAGTTAAATTAGTTTGAAAATAGATATGCAAAATACACATAAAATTTGGCAAATTTGTATTGAAATACATATACAAAATACACATAAAATAATGTAAATTTGTATGAAAATATATAAAGAAATACACATAAAATAACGTAAATTTGGATAAAATATATATACAAAATAAACATTAAATAATGTATATATGTATAAAAAAATATATATTCAAAATACACATAGAATAATATTAACTCATATAAAAATAAATAAACAGAGTATCAATAAAATAATGTAAATGTAATAAAAATAAATATACAAAAATACACATGAAATAATGAAATTTGTTTTAAAATAAATATAGAAAATGCACATACAATAAAGTAAATTTATATTAAAATAGATATGCAGAATACACATAAATAATGTAAATTTTTATCAAAAGATATATACGAATACACATAAAATAGAGTAAATTTCTATGAAAATATGCATACAAAATACATATATAAAGATGTAAATAAGTATAAAAATATATATACCAAATACCCCTATAATAATGTAAATTCGTATCAAAATAAATAAACAAAATTCCGATAAAAGAACGTATATTTTTTGGAAAATAAATATACAAAATACACATAAAATAGCAAAAATTTGTATAAAAATATATACACAAAAAAAAAAAATCAATTTCTATGAAAATAGATATACAAAATACACATATTATTAGTTAAATTTGTATTTAAATACATGTACAAAATACACATAAAATAATGTAAATTTGTATGAAATGAAAACAATTACACATAAAATAACGTACATTTGTATAAAATATATATACAAAATACACATGGAATAATGTAAAATCGTATCAAAACAAATACAAAGAGTATCAATAAAATAATGTAAATTTGTATGAAAATAAAGATGTAAAATACCCATAAAATAAAGCATATTTTTATTAAATTACATATACAAAAATACACATAGAATAATTAAATTTGTATTAAAATTAATATACAAAATGCACATACAATAAGGAAAATTTGTATTGAAAAAATATGCAAAATACACATAAAACAGTGTAAATTTGTTTCAAAATATATATACAAACACACATAAAATAACGTAGATTTCTATAGAAATATATATACAAAATACACATAAAATGATGTAAATACGTATAAAAATATATATACAAAATACACATTAAATAATGTAAATTCGCGTCAAAATAAGTAAACAAAATATTGATAAAAGAATGTGTATTTGTATGAAAATAGATATACAAAATAAACATAAAATAACCTAAATTTGTATAAAAATATATACAAAAATACACAAAAATAATTTAAACTTGTATGAAAGTAAATATACAAAATACACATAAAATTTACATTATTTTATGTGTATTTTGTACATGTATTTAAATACAAATTTAGCTAATTATATGCTTATTTTGTATATCAATTTTCATACAAATTGATATTATTATTATTTTTTTTTTGTATATATTTTTATACAAATTTTCGCTATTTTATGTGTATTTTGTATGTTTATTTTCCTACAAATATACGTTTTTTATCGGAGTTTTGTTTATTTATTTTGATACGAGTTTACATTATTTAGGTGTATATGATACATATATTTTTATACTTATTTACATCATTTTATATGTATTGTGTATGTATATTTTCATAGAAATTTACTCTATTTTATGTGTATTCGTATATATATTTAGATACAAATTTACATTATTTATGTGTGTTTTGCATATCTATTTAATACAAATTTACTTTATTGTATGTGCATTTTGTATATTTATTTTAATACAAATTAAATTATTTTATGTGTATTTTCGTATATATATTTTTATGCAAATATGTGTTATAATATGGGTATTTTGCATCTTTATTTTCATACAAATTTACATTATTTTATTGATATTCTGTTTATTTATTTTGATACGATTTAACATTATTCTATGTGTATTTTGTATATATATTTTTTTTATACATATTTACATTATTTAATGTTTATTTTGTATATATATTTTATCCAAATTTACGTTATTTTATGTGTATTTGCTTATATATTTTCATACAAATTTACATTATTTTATGTGAATATTTTATATGTATTTCAATACAAATTTGCCTAATTTTATGTGTATTTTGCATATATATTTTCAAACAAATTTAAATTATTTTTGTGTATTTTTGTATATATTTTTATACAAATTCTACTTATTTTATTTGTATTTTGTATATATATTTTCCTACAAATATACATTCTTTTATAGGAATTTTTTTTATTTATTTTGATACTAATTTACATTATTTTATGTGAATTTTTTATATATATTTTTCTATGTATTTAAATTATTTTATGTGTATTTTGTATATACATTTTCATAAAAATTTACGTTATTTTATTGTGTGTATTCGTATATATTTTGAAACAAATTTTATACAAATTCATATTATTTTTTGTGTATTTGTATATATATTTTCATACAAATTTATATATGTATTTTGTAAACATTTTTTTTATACTTATTTACTTCATTTTATGTGTATTTTGTATATATATATATATATATATATATATATATATATATATATATATATATATATAGATATATATATATATCTATATATATATATATATATATATATAATCTACGTTACTTTGTGTATTCGTCTATATATTTTGAAACAAATTTAAATTGTTTTATATGTATTTGCATATCTATTTATTTCAATACAAATTTACATGAATGCATTTGTATATTTATTTTAATACAAATTTAAATATTTTATGTGTATTTTGGTATATTTATATATATATATATATATATATATATATATATATATATATATATATATATATATATATATATATATATATATATATATATATATATTTTTTTTTATAAAAAATGCGTTATTTTATGGGTATTTTGCATCTATATTTTCATAGAAATTTACATTATTTTATTAATGTTCTGTGTATTTATTTTGATACGATTTTACACTATTCTACTTGTGTTTTCTATATATTTTTTTCATACATATTTGCATTATTTAATATGTATTTTGTATATATATTTTATACATATTTACGTTATATAAATTTTTTTTTATATATTTTTATTCAAATTTTCATTATTTTATGTGTATTTTGTATATGAATTTCAATACAAATTTACCTAATTTTATGTGTATTTTGTATGTTTATTTTCATACAAATTTAAGTTATTTTTGTGTATTTTTGTATGTATTTTTATATATATTTTTATAGAAATTTACGTTTTTTTTATGTGTATTCGTATATATATTTTGAAATAAATTTACATTGTTTTATGTGTGTTTTGCATATCTATTTCAATACAAATTGACCATATTGTACGTGCATTTTGTATATTTATTTTAATACAAAGTTAATTATTTGATGTGTGTTTTTTATACATATTTTTATAAAAATATGCTTTTTTATGGGTATTTTGCTTCTTTATTTTCATAAAAATTTAATTTATTTTATTGATGTTCTGTGTATTTATTTTGATACGATTTTACATTATTCTATGTGTATTTTGTATGTATTTTTTTTTACATATTTACATGCACATGGTAAAAAATGCACATAAAATAAAGTAAATTTGCATAAAAATATATATACAAAACACACATTAAATAATGTAAATGCGTATAAAAATATGTATACAAAATACCTATGAAATAATCTAAATTCTTATCGAATTAAATTAAAAAAAATACCAATAAAATAATGTAATTTTTTGTATGAAAATATATATAGAAAATACACATAAAATAACCTAAATACAAATACAAATATACACATAAAATAATTTAATATTAAATGAAATAAATATACAAAATAAACATAAAATAAGGTAAATTTGTAATGAAATATATGTACAAAATACACATAAAATAATGTAAATTTTTATGAAAATATATATACAAATGCACATAAAATACCATGAATTTGCATAAAAATATATATTCAAAATAAATATCAAATAATGTAAATGCGTATAAAAATATATATACAAAGTACATATAAAATAATGTAAATTCGTATCAAAATAAATAAACAAAATACCAATAAAATAATGTAAATTTGTATGAGAAAACATATACAAAATACACAAAAATATCGCAAATTTCAATAAAAATATATATAATATAATATATTTTTATACATGTTTAAAATGTTTTATACAATTTTAGGTTATTTTATGTGTATTTTGTATATCTATTTTCATACAAATACACATTCTTTTATTGATATTTTGTTTATTTATTTTGACGCGAATTTACATTATATAATGTGTATTTTGTATATAAATTTTTATACGTATTTACATCATTTCATGTGTATTTTGTATATATATTTCTATAGAAATCTACGTTATTTTATGTGTATTCCTATATAGATTTTGAAACAAATTTACACTTTTATGTGTATTTTGCATATTTTTTCAATACAAATTTACTTTATTGTATATGCATTTTGTATATTAATTTTAATACAAATTTAATTATTCTATGTGGATTTTTGTATATGTATTTATATAAAAATATGCTTTATTTCATGGGTATTTTGCATCTTTATTTTCATACAAATTTACATTATTTTATTGATAATCTGCTCATTCATATCGATACGATTTGACATTATTCTATGTGTATTTTGTATATTATTTTCATACAAATTTACGTTATTTTATGTGTATTTGTTTATATATTTTGACACAAATTTACAATATTTTATGGGTATTTTGTATATATATTTCAAAAGAAATTTAACTAGTTTTATGCGTATTTTGTATATCTATTTTCATACAAACTCAAATTATTTCTATGTATTTTTGTATATATTTTAATACAAATTTTAGTTATGTTATGTGTATTTTGTAAATCTATTTTCATTCAAATATATATTATTTTATTGGTGTTTTGTTGATTTATATTGATACGAATTTACATTATTTTATATGTACTTTGTATATATATTTCTTATACGCATTTACATTATTTAATATTTATTTTGAATATATATTTTTATACAAATTCATGATATTTCATGTGTATTTGTATATATTTTCATATAAATTTACATTATTTTATGTGTATTTTGTACATATATATCATTACAAATTTGCCTTATTTTATGTATATTTTGTATGTGTATTTTTTATATTTATATTTATACAAATACACATTCTTTTATTGGTATTTTGTTTATTTATTTTGATTCGAATTTACATTATTTTATGTGTATTTTGTATACATTTTTTTATACGTATTTACTTAATTTTATGCGTATTTTGTATATATATTTTTATAGAAATCTACGTTATTTTATGTGTATTCGTATATATATTTTGAACAAATTACATTGTTTTATATGTATTTTTGCATATCTCTTTCAATACAAGTTTACCTTATTGTATGTGCATTTTGTATATTTATTTCAATACAAATTTAAATATTTTATGTGAATTCCTACAAATATAAGTTCTTTTATCGGAATTTTTTAAAATTATTTTGATACGAATTCTCATTTTTTTAGGTGTATTTGATATATATATTTTTATACTTATTTACATAATTTTATATGTATTTTGAATATATATTTTCATAGAAATTTACTCTATATGTGTATGTATAGAAAATACACATGAAATAATCTAAATTCGTATCGAAAAAAATGAACAAAATACCGATAAAATAATGTAATTTTGAATGAAAATATATATAGAAAATACATATATACACATAAAATAATTTGAATTTGAATGAAAATAGATATAAAAATAAACATATAATAAGGCAAATTTGTAATGAAATATATATACAAAATACACATAAAATAATGTAGATTTGTTTCAAAATATATATACGAATACACATAAAATACCGTAGATTTCTATAGAAATATATACACAAAATACACATGAAATGATGTAAATACGAATAAAAATATATATACAAAATACACATTAAATAATGTAAATTCGTGTCAAAATAAATAAGGAAAATATCAATAAGAGAATGTGTATTTGTATGAAAATACATATATAAAATACACATAAAATAACGTAAATTTGTATAAAACTATATATAAAAATACACAAAAATAAATTAAATTTGTATGAAAATATATATACAAAATACACATAAAATTAGTTAAATTTGTATTGAAATACATATACAAAATACACATAAAATAATGTAAATTTGAATGAAAATATATAAACAAATACACTTAAATTAACGTAAATTTGTATAAAATATATATACAAAATACTCATTAAATAATGTAAATATGTATAAAAAATATATATACAAAACACAAATAGAATAATGTAAAATCGTATCAAAAAAAATACACAGAATGTTAATTAAATAATGTAAATTTGTATGAAAATAAAGATGCAAAATACCCATAAAATAACGCATTTTTTTTATATAAATATATTTACAAAAATACACATGAAAAAATTAATTTGTATTAAAATAAATATACAAAATACACATACAATAAGGTAAATCTGTATTGAAATAGATATGGAAAATACATATAAAACAATGTAAATTTGTTTCAAAATATATATACGAATACACATAAAATAACGTAGATTTCTAAAAAAATATATATACAAAATACACATAAAATGAGGTAAATACGTATAAAAAATGTATACAAAATACACATAATTTAATGTAAAATTGTATCAAAATAAATAAACTATATACCAATAAAAAAATGTGTATTTGTATTAATATAAATATACAAAATACACATAAAATAACGTAAATTTATATAAAACTATATACAAAAATACACAAAAGTAATTAAATTTGTATGAAAATAGATATACAGAATACACACAAAATAAGCTAAATTTGAATTGAAATATATATACAAAATACATAAAATAAAGTAAATTTGTATCAAAATATTTATACAAATACACATATAATAACGTAAATTTCTATAAAAATATATAAACAAAATACACATTAAATAATGTAAATACGTATAAAAAATATATACAAAATACACATATAATCATGTAATTCGTATCAAAATAAATAAACAAAATACCAATGAAATAATATAAATTTGTATGAAAAAACATATACAAAAAACACATAAAATAACGCAAATTTCTATGAAAATATATGTACAAAAATGCACATCAAATAAATTTGCATAAAAATATATATACAAAACACAGATTAGATAATGTAAATGAGTATAAAAATATGTATACAAAATACCTATGAAATAATCTAAATTCGTATCGAATTAAATTAAGAAAATACCAATAAAATAATGTAATTTTGGATGAAAATATATATAGAAAATACACATAAAATAACCTAAATACAAATACAAATATACACATAAAATAATTTAAGATTGAATGAGATGAATATACAAAATAAACATAAAATAAGGTAAATTTGTAATGAAATATATGTAAAAATACACATAAAATAATATAAATTTGTATGAAAATATATATACAAATACACATTAAATAACAAGAATTTGCATAAAATTTGTATCAAAATATATACGAATACACAATAAAATAACGTAAATTTTTATGAAAATGTATATTCAAAATACACATAAAATAATTTAAATACGTAGAAAAATATATATACAAAATACACATAAAATAATGTAAATTTGTATGAAAATATATAAACAAATACACATTAAATAATGTAAATATGTATAAAAAAATATATATACAAAATACACATAGAATAATGTTAAATCGTATCAAAATAAATAAACAGAATATCAATAAAATAATGTAAATTTGTATGAAAATAAAAATGCAAAATATCCATATAATAACACATATTTGCATAAAAATATATATACAAAAATACATATAAAATAGTTAAATTTGTATTAAAATAAATATACAAAATGCACGTACAATAAAGTAAATTTGTATTGAAATAGATTTGCAAAATACATATCTATAATGTAAATTTGTATGAAAATATATATACGAATACTCATAAAATAGAGTAAATTTCTATGAAAATATACAAAAAAAATAGATACACAAAATATACATATAACTAGTTAAATTTGTATTTCAATACATGTACAAAAAAAACATAAAATAATGTAAATTTGTATGAAATGAAAACAAATACACATAAAATAACGTATATTTTATATAAAATATATATACAAAATACACATAGAATAATGTAAAATCATATCAAAATAAATACACAGAATATCAATAAAATAATGTAAATTTGTATGAAAATAAAAATGCAAAATACCCATAAAATAAAGCATATTTTTATAAAAATACATATACGAAAATAAACATAGAATAATCAAATTTGTATTAAAATTAATATACAAAATGCACATACAATAAGGTAAATTTGTATTGAAAAAATATGCAAAATACACATAAAACAATGTAAATTTGTTTCAAAATAAATATACGAATACACATAAAATAACGTAGATTTCTATAGAAATATATATACAAAATACACATGAAATGATGTAAATACGTATAAAAATGTATATACAAAATACACATTAAATAATGTTAATTCGTGTCAAAATTGATAAACAAAATATCATGAAAAGAATGTGTATTTCTATGAAAATAGATATACAAAATACAAATAAAATAACCTAAATTTGTATAAAACTATATACAAAAACACACAAAAATAATTTAAACTTGTATGAAAATAAATATACAAAAAACACATAGAATTAGGTAATTTTGTTTTGAAATACATATACAAAATACACATAAAATAATGTAAATTTGAAGGAAAATATATAAACATATACACTTAAAATAACGTAAATTTGTATCTAATATATATACAAATAAACATTAAATAATGTAAATAAGTATAAAAAAAATAGATACAAAACACAAATAGAATAATGTAAAATCGTATCAAAATAAATACACAAAATATTAATAAAATAATGTAGATTTGTATGAAAATTAAGATGCAAAATACCCATATAAAAATAAATAAATATATCTATCTATATCTATATCTATATCTATATCTATCTATCTATCTATCTATATATATATATATATATATATATATATATATATATATATATATATATATATATATATATATATATATATATATATATATATATATATATATAAATATATATATAAATGCATATATATATATATATATATATATATAATTTTGTATTGAAATAGATACGCAAAATACATATAAAACAATGTAAATTTGTTTCAAAATATATAAAGGAATACACATAAAATAACGTAGATTTCTATAAAAATATATATACAAAATACACATATAATTAAGTAAATACGTATAAAAAAATATATACAAAATACACATAAAATAATGTAAACTCGTATCAAAATAAATAAACAAAATACTAATTAAAGAATGTGTCTTTGTATAAATATAAATAAACAAAATACACATAAAATAACGTAAATTTATATAAAACTATATACAAAAATACATAAAAGTAATTAAAATAAGCTAAATTTGAATTGAAATATATATACAAAATACATAAAATAATGTAAATTTGTATCAAAATACTTATAAAAATACACATATAATAATGGAAATTTGTATAAAAATATATAAACAAAATACACATCAAATAATGTAAATACGTATAAAAAAATATGTTAAAAAAACACAAATAATCATGTAATTCGTATCAAAATAAATAGACAAAATATCAATAAAATAATGTAAATTTGTATGAGAAAACATATACAAAATACACATAAATAACGCAAATTTCAATAAAAATATATATAATATAATATATTTTTATACACATTTAAAATATTTAATGTATATTTTGTATATATATTTTATCCAAATTTACGTTATTTTATGTGTATTTGTTTATATATTTTCATACAAATTTACATTATTTTATGTGAGTTTTGTATATGTATTTCAATACAAATTTGCCTAACTTTATGTGTATTTTGCATATCTATTTTCAAACAAATTTAAATTATTTTTGTGTATTTTTGTATATATTTTTATACAAATTTTAGTAATTTTATTTGTATTTTGTATATATATTTTCCTACAAATATACATTCTTTTATTGAAATTTTGTGTATTTATTTTTTTATGAGTTTACATTATTTTGTGTGTATTTTGTATATATATTTTTCTACGTATTTAAATTATTTCATGTGTATTTTATATATACATTTTCATAAAAATTTACGTTATTTTATTGTGTGTATTCGTATATAATTTGATACAAATTTTATACAAATTCATGTTATTTTATGTGTATTTCTATATATTTTCATACAAATTTTAATTATTTTATGTGTATTTTTACATATATTTCATTACAAATTTACCTTATTTTATGTTTATTTTGTATATTTATTTTATTCAGTTTCAAATTATTTTTTGTGTATATTTGTATTTGTATTTAGGTTATTTTTGTGTGTTTTCTATATATATTTTCATCCAAAATTACATTATTTTATTGGTATTTTCTTAATTTAGCTCGATACGAATTCAGATTATTTCATAGGTATTTTGTATACATATCTTTATGCTCATTTACAGTATCTAATGTGTGTTTTGTATATATTTTTTTATCCAAATTAATTTTGTGTGCATTTTTGTACATATATTTTTAGAGAAATTTGCGTTATCTTATGTGTATTTTGTATATGTTTTCTCATACAAATTTACATTATTTTATTGTTTTTTTGTTTATTTATTTTGATACGAATTACATGATTATATGTGTATTTTGTACATATTTTTTTATACGTATTTAATTACTTAATGTGTATTTTGTTTATATATTTTTATACAAATTTACGTTATTATATGTGTATTTGTTAAAAATATTTCGATACAAATTTACTTTATTTTATGTATTTTGTATATATATTTCAATTCAAATTTAGCTTATTTTGTGTGTATTTTGTATATCTATTTTCATACAAATTTAATTACTTTTGTGTATTTTTGTATATAGTTTTATACAAGTTTACGTTATTTTATGTGCATTTTGTATATTTATATTTATACAAATACACATTCTTTTATTGGTATTTTGTTTATTTATATTTATACGAATTTACATTATTTTATGTGTATTTTGTATACTTTTTCTATTCGTATTTACTTAATTTTATGTGTATTTTGTACATATATTTTTATAGAAATCTACGTTATTTTATGTGTATTCGTATATATATTTTGAAACAAATTTACATTCTTTTATATGTATTTTGCATATCTATTTCAATACAAATTTACCTTATTGTATGTGCATTTTGTATATTTATTTTTATACAAATTCAAATATTTTATGTGTATTTTGGTATATATAATTTTATAAAAAATGCGTTATTTTATAGGTATTTGGCGTCTTTGTTTTCATACAAATTTACATTATTTTATTAATATTCTGTGTATATATTTTGATACGATTTTATATTATACTCTTTGTGTTTTGTATATATTTTTTTATACATATTTTCATTATTTAATGTGTATTTTTTTTATCTATTTTATACAAATTTACGTTTTTTAAGTGTATTTGTTTATATCATTTCATTCAAATTTACATTATTTTAAGTGTATTTTGTATATGTATTTCAATACAAATTTACCTAATTTTATGTGTATTTTGTATATTTATTTTCATACAAATTTAAATTATTTTTGTGTATTTTTGTAAATAGTTTTATACAAATTTAGGTTATTTTATGTGTATTTTCTATACCTATTTTCATACAAATACACATTCTTTTATTGATATTTTGTTTATTTATTTTGACGCGAGTTTACATTATTTAATGGCTGCCTACAAATGAATAGACCATTTATTTTTTTTATTATTATTTCATTGCTATTTTGTTTATTTATTTTGATACGAATTACATTATTATAAGTGTATTTTGTACATGTTTTTTATACGTGTTTACATTATTTAAAAATGTATTTTGTTTATATATTTTTAAACAAATTTACGTTATTATATGTGTATTTGTATAAATATTTTGATACAAATTTACATTCTTTTATGTATTTTGTATATACATTTCAATTCAAATTTAGCTTATTTTATTTTTATTTTGTATATCTATTTTCATACAAATTTAATTACTTCTGTGTATTTTTGTATATAGTTTTATACAAATTTACGTTATTTTATGTGTTTTTTGTATATTTATATTTATACAAATACACATTCTTTTATTGGTATTTTGTTTATTTATTTTGATACGAATTTACATTAATTTATGTGTATTTTGTATACATTTGTTTATACGTATTTACTTCTTTTTATGTGTATTTTGTATATATTTTTATAGAAATCTACGTTATTTTATGTGTATTCGTATATATATTTTGAAACAAATTTACATTGTATTATATGTATTTTGCATATCTATTTCAATACAAATTTACCTTATTGTATGTGCATTTTGTATATTTATTTTTATACAAATTCAAATATTTTATGTGTATTTTGGTATATATATTTAAAAAAAAATGCGTTTTTTTATGGGTATTTTGCATCTTAATTTACATACAAATTTACATTATTTTATTAAGATTCTGTGTATTTATTTTGATACTATTTTACATTATTCTATTTGTGTTTTGTATATATTTTTTTGATATACATATTTACATTATTTAATGTGCATTTTTTATATATATTTTATATCATTTCATGTGTATTTTGTATATATATATATTTCTATAGAAATCTACGTTATTTTATGTGTATTCGTATATATATTCTGAAACAAATTTACACTGTTTTATGTGTATTTTGCGTATTTTTTCGATACAAATTTACGTTATTGTATGTGCATTTTTTATGTTCATTTTAATACAAATTTATTTATGAGTATTTTGCATCTTTATTTTCATACAAATTTACATTATTTTATTGATATTCTGTGTATTTATTTTAATTCGATTTTACATTATTCTATATGTATTTTGTATATATATTTTATACAAATATACGTTACTTTATGTGTATTTGTTTTCATTTCATACAAATTTTCATTATTTTATGTGTATTTTGATCATGTATTTAAATGTGTATTTTGTATATTTATTTTCCTACATATATACGTTCTTTTATCGGAATTTTCTTTATTTATTTTGATACGAATTTACATTATTTGAGGTATATTTGGTATATATATTTTTATACTTATTTACATCATTTTATGTATTTGTATGTATATTTTCATATAAATTTACTCTATTTTATGAGTATTCGTATATATATTTTGATACAAATTTACTTTATTGATGTGTATTTTGCATATCTATTTCAATACAAATTTACTTTATTGTATGTGCATTTTGTATATTTATTTTAATAAAAAATTAATTATTTTATATGTATTTTTGTGTATATATTTTTATACAAATATGCGTTAATATATGGGTATTTTGCATCTTTATTCTCATACAAATTTACATTATATTATTGATATTCTGTTTATTTATTTTGATACGATTTTACTTTATTCTATGTGTATTTTGTATATATATTTTTATACATATTTAAATTATTTAATGTATATTTTGTATATATATTTTATTCAAATTTACGTTATTTTATGTGTATTTGTTTATATATTTTCATACAAATTTATATTATTTTATGTGGGTTTTGTATATGTATTTAATACAAATTTGCCTAATTTTATGTGCATTTTCCATATCTATTTTCAAACAAATTTTTATTATTTTTGTGTATTTTTGTATATATTTTTTTACAAATTTTAGTTATTTCATTTGTATTTTGTATATATATTTTCCTACAGATATACATTCTTTTATTGGAATTTTGTTTATTTATTTTGATACGAATTTACATTATTTTATGTGTATTTTGTATATATATTTTTCTACGTATTTACTTTATTTTATGTGTATTTTGTATATATATTCTCATAAAAATTTACCTTATTTTATTGTGTGTATTCGTATATAATTTGTTACAAATTTTATACAAATTCATGTTATTTTATGTGTATTTGTATATATATTTTCATACAAATTTACATTATTTTATGTGCATTTTTACATATATTTCATTAGAAATTTACCTTATTTTATGTTTATTTTGAATATTTATTTAATTCAGTTTTAAATTATTTAATGTGTATATTTGTATTTGTATTTAGGTTATTTTATGTTTATTTTCTATATATATTTACATCTAAAATTACATTATTTTATTGGTATTTTGTTAATTGAATTCGATACGAATTTAGATTATTTCATAGGTATTTTGTATACATATTTTTATACGCATTTACATTATTTATTGTGTGTTTTGTATATTTAATAATATGCAAATTTAATTTAATTTATGTGCATTTTTGTACATATATTTTTTTTTTAAATTTGCGTTATTTTATATGTATTTTGTATATGTTTTTTCATATAAATTTACATTATTTTATTGGTATTTTGTTTATTTATTTTGATACGAATTACGTAATTATTTTTATATTTTGTACATATTTTTTTATACACATTCACATACACATTTACATTATTTAATGTGTATTTTGTTTATATATTTCTATACAAATTTACGTTATTATATGTGTATTTGTATAATTATTTTGATACAAATATACATTATTTTATGTATGTTGTATATATATTTCAATTCAAATTTAGCTTATTTTTTTGTGTATTTTGTATATATATTTTCATACAAATTTAATTACTTCTGTGGATTTTTGTATATAGTTTTATATAAATTTACGCTATTTTATGTGTATTTTGTATATTTATATTTATACAAATACACATTCTTTAATTAGTATTTTGTTTATTTATTTTGATACGAGCTTACATTATTTTATGTGTATTTTGTATACATTTTTTTATACGTATTTACTTCATTTTATGTGTATTTTGTATATATATTTTTATAGAAATCTACATTATTTTATGAAATATACATAAAATAAACTAGATTTGTATAAAACTATATACAAAAATACACAAAAATAATTAAAATTTGTATGAAAATAAATATACAAAAAACACATAAAATTAGGAAATTTGTATTGAAATACATAAACAAAATACACATAAAATAATAATTAAATTTGAGTTAAAATATATAAACAAATACACTTACAATAACGTAATTTTTTATAAAATATATATACAAAATACACATTAAAAATGTAAATATGTATCAAAAAATATATTTACAAAACACATATAGAATAATGTAAAATCGTATCAAAATAAACACACAGAATATTAATATAATAATGTAAATTTGAATGAAAATTAAGATGCAAAATACCCATAAAATAACGTATTTTTTATAAAAATATATATACCAAAATACACATAAAATATTTGAATTTGTATTAAAAAAAATATACAAAATGCACATACAAAAAGGTAAATTTGTATTGAAATAGATATGCAAAATACATATATAACAATATAAATTTGTTTCAAAATATATATACGAATACACATAAAATAAGGTAGATTTCTATAAAATATATATACAAAATACACATAAAATGAAGTAAATACGTATAAAAAATGTATACAAAACACACATAAAATAATGTAAATTCGTATCAAAATAAATAAACAAAATACCAATAAAAGAATGTGTATTTGTATAAATATAGACATACAAAATACACATAAAATAACGTAAATTTGTATAAACTATATACAAAAGTACAGAAAAGTAATTAAATTTGTATGAAAATAGATATACAAAATATACATAAAATAAGCTAAATTTGAATTGAAAAATATATACAAAATACATCATATAATGAAAATTTGTATCAAAATTTTTATACAAATACACATATAATAACGTAAATTTTTATGAAAATATATATACAAAATACACATAAAATAATGTAAATACGTAGAAAAATATATAAACAAAATACCATTAAAAAAAATGTGTATTTGTGTAAATGTAAATATACAAAATACACATAAAATAACGTATATTTATATAAAATTATATACAAAAATACACAGAAGTAATTAAATTTAATGAAAATAGATATACAAAATACACACAAAATAAGCTAAATTTGAATTGAAATATATATACAAAATACATAAAATAAAGTAAATTTGTATCAAAATATTTATACAAATACACATATAATAACGTAAATTTGTATAAAAATATATAAACAAAATACACATTAAATAATGTAAATATATATAAAAAAATATGTACTAAATACACATATAATCATATAACTCGAATCAAAATAAATAAACAAAATACAAATAAAATAATGTAAATTTGTATGAGAAAACATATATAAA
Source organism: Eriocheir sinensis (assembly GCF_024679095.1). Lineage (NCBI taxonomy): Eukaryota > Metazoa > Arthropoda > Malacostraca > Decapoda > Varunidae > Eriocheir > Eriocheir sinensis. The sequence continues at coordinate 482,584 of NW_026110297.1, read as the reverse complement.
ATACACATAAAATATGTATACAAAATACCTATGATGAAATCTAAATTCGTATCGAGTTAAATTAAGAAAATACCAATAAAATAATGTAATTTTGAATGAAAATATATATAGAAAATACACATAAAATTACCGAAATACAAATACAAATATACACATAAAATAATTTAAGATTGAATGAAATAAATATACAAAATAATCATAAAATAAAGTAAATTTGTAATGAAAAATATGTAAAAATACACATAAAATAATATAAATTTGTATGAAAATATATATACAAATGTACATAAAATAACATGAATTTGTATAAAATTTGTATCAAAATAAATACGAATACACACTATAAAATAATGTAATTTTTTATTAAAATATATATACAAAATACACATATAATAATGTAAATACGTAGAAAAATATATATACAAAATACACACAAAATAATGTAAACTCGTAAAAAAATAAATAAACAAAATTCCAATAAAAGAATGTATATTTGTAGGAAAATATATATACAAAATACAAATAAAATAACTAAAATTTGTATAAAAATAAATACAAAAATACAAGAAAATAATTTAAATTTCTTTGAAAATAGATATGCAAAATACACATACAGTTAGGCAAACTTGCAAAGAAATAAATATACAAAATACACATAAAGTAATGTAAATTTGTATGATAATATATAAACAAATACACATAAAATAACGTAAATTTGGAAAAAATATATATACAAAATATACATTAAATAATGTAAATATGTATAAAAATATATATACAAAATAAACATAGAATAATGTTAAATCGTATCAAAATAAATAAACAGAATATTAATAAAATAATGTAAATTACAAATTTACGATATTTAATGTGTATTTTGTATTTTTTATATTTATACAAATATACATTCTTGTATTTTTGTTTAGTTTATTTATTTTGATACGAGTTTACATTATTTTATGTGTATTTTGTATACATTTTTTTATACGTATTTACCTAATTTTATGTGTATTTTGTATATATATTTTTATAGAAATCTACCTGATTTTAAGTGAATTCGTATATATATTTTGAAACAAATTTACATTGTTTATATGTATTCTGCATATCTATTTAAATACAGATTTACCTTATTGTAAGTGCTTTTTGTAAATTTATTTTAATACAAATTCAATTATTTTATGTGTATTTTGGTATGTATATTTTTATAAAAAATGCGTATTTTATGGGTATTTTGCATCTTAATTTTCATACAAATTTACATTATTTTATTAACATTCTGTGTATTCATTTTGATACGATTTTACATTATTCTATTTGTGTTTTGTATATATTTTTTTTATATATTTACATTATTTAATGTGTATTTTGTATATATATTTTATACAATATCACGTTATTTTAAGTGTATTTGTTTATATATTTTCATTAAAATTTACATTATCTTAAGTGTATTTTGTATATGTATTTAAATACAAATTTACCTAATTTTATGTGTATTTTGTATATTTATTTTCATACAAATTTACATTCTTTTTGTGTATTTTTGTATATAGTTTTACACAAATTTATGTTTTTTCATGTGTATTTTGTATATCTATTTTCATATAAATACACATTCTTTTATTGATATTTTGTTTATTTATTTTGACGCGAATTTACATTATTTAATTGTGTATATGTATTTTTATAAAAATATGCTTTATTTCATGGGTATTTTGCATCTTTAATTTCATACAAATTTACATTATTTTATTGATATTCTGCTTATTCATTTTGATACGAATTGACTTTATTCTATGTGTATTTTGTATATTATTTTCATACAAATTTACATTATTTTATGTGTATTTGTTTATATATTTTGACACAATTTTACAATATTTTATGGGTATTTTGTATATATATTTCAAAAGAAATTTACCTAGTTTTACGCGTATCTTGTATATCTATTTTCATACAAATTCAAATTATTTCTATGTATTTTTGTATATATTTTAATACAAATTTTAGTTATGTTATGTGTATTTTGTAAACTTCTTTTTATTCAAATATATATTATTTTATTGGTATTTTGTTGATTTATTTTGATACGAATTTACATTATTTTATATGTACTTTGTATATATATTTTTTACGCATTTACATTATTTAATATTTATTTTGAATATATATTTTTATACAAATTCATGTTATTTTATGTGTATTTGTATATATATTTTCATATAAATTTACAATATTTGATGTGTATTTTGTACATATATTTCATTACAAATTTATCTTATTTTATGTTTATTTTGTATATTTATTTCATTTATCATTAAATTATTTTATGTGTATATTTGTATTTGTATTTAGGTTATTTTATGTATATTTTCTCTATATATTTCCATCGAAAAATTACATTATTTTATTGGTATTTTGTTATTTTAATTCGATAAGAATTTAGATTATTTCATAGGTATTTTGTAAACATATTTTTAATCGCATTTACATTATTTAATGTGTGTTTTGTATATATAATTTTATGAAAATTTACTTTATTTTATGTGCATTTTTGTACATATATTTTCATAGAAATTTCCGTTCTCTTATGTGTATTTTGTATATGTTTTCTCATAGAAATTTACATTATTTTATTGGCATTTTGTTTATTTATTTTGTTACGAGTTACATTATTATATGTGTATTTTGTACATATCTTTTATACGTATTTACATTATTTAATGTGTATTTTGTTTATATATTTTTATACAAACTTACGTTATTATATGTGTATTTGTATAAATAGTTTGATACAAATTTACATTATTTTATGTATTTTGTATATATATTTCAATTCAAATTTAGCATATTTTAAGTGTATTTTTGTATATCTATTTTCATACAAATTTAATTACTTTTTTGTATTTTTGTATAAAGTTTTATACAAATTTACGTTATTTTATGTGTATATTGTATACAAAATACACATAAAATAATGTAAATTTGAAAGAAAATATATAAACAAATACACATATAATAACGTAAATTTGTATGAAATATATATACAAAATACACATTAAATAATGTAAATATGTATAAAAAAAATATATACAAAACACAAATAGAATAATGTAAAATCGTATCAAAATATATACACAGAATATTAATAAAATAATGTAAATTTGTATGAAAATTAAGATGCAAAATACCTATAAAATATCGCATTTTTTATAAAATTATAGATACCAAAATACACATAAAATATTTGAATTTGTATTAAAATAAATATACAAAATGCACATACAATAAGGTAAATTTGTATTGAAATAGATATGCAAATTACATATAAAATATTGTAAATTTGTTTCAAAATATATACACGAATACACATAAAATAACGTAGATTTCTATAAAAATACATATACAAAATACACATAAAATTAAGTAAATACGTATAAAAAAATATATACAAAATACACATAAAATAATGTAAATTCGCATAAATATAAATATCTTAATTTTCATACAAATTTACATTATTTTATTAATATTTTGTGTATTTATTTTGATACGATTTTACATTATTCTATTTGTGTTTTATATCTATTTTTTTATACATATTTACATTATTTAATGTGTATTTCTATATATACTTGATACAAATTTACGTTATTTTAAGTGTATATGTTTATATATTTTCATCCAAATTTACATTATTTTATGTGTATTTTGTATATGTATTTCAAAACAAAATTACCTAATTTTATGTGTTTTTTGTATATTTATTTTCATACAAGTTTAAATTATTTTTGCGTATTTTTGTATATAGTTTTATACAAATTTAGGTTATTTTATTTGTATTTTGTATATCTATTTTCATACAAATACACATTCCTTTCATGATATTTTGTTTATTTATTTTGACACGAATTTACATTATTTAATGTGTATTTTGTATATATATTTTTATACGTATTTACATCATTTCATGTGTATTTTGTATATATATTTCTATAGAAATCTACGTTATTTTATGAGTATTCGTATATATATTTTGAAACAAATTTACATTGTTTTATGTGTATTTTGCATATTTTTTCAATACAAATTTACCTTATTGTATGTGCATTTTGTATATTAATTTTAATACAAATTTGATTATTCTATGTTTATTTTTGTATATATATTTTTTTGCAAATATGCGTTATTATATGGGTATTTTGCATCTTTATTTTCATACAAATTTACATTATTTAATTGATATTCTGTTTATTTATTTTGATACGATTTAACATTATTCTATGTGTATTTTGTATATATATTTTTATACATATTTACATTATTGAATGTATATTTTGTATATATATTTTATCCAAATTTACGTTATTTTATATGTATTTGTTTATATATTTTCATACAAAATTACATAGTTTTATACAAATTTACGTTATTTTATGTGTATTTTGTATATGTATTCTCATACAAATACACATTCTTTTATTGATATTTTATTTATTTATTTTGACACGAAATTTACATTATTTAATGTATATTTTGTATATATATTTTTATACGTATTTACAGCATCTCAAGTGCATTTTGTATATATATTTCTATAGAAATCTACGTTATTTTATGTGTATTCGTATATATATTTTGAAACAAATTTACATTGTTTTATGTGTATTTTGCATATTTAAAAAAAAAAATTACCTTATTGTATGTGTATTTTGTATATTACTTTTAATACAAATTTAATTATTGAATGTGTATTTTTGTATATATATTTTTATAAAAATATGCTTAATTTTATGGGTATTTTGCACCTTTATTTTCATACAAATCTACGTCATTTTATTGATATTCTGTATATTTATTTTGATACGATTTTACATTATTCTATGTGTATTTTTTATATATATTTTATACAAATGTACGTTATTTTATGTGTATTTGTTTTAATTTCATACAAATATACATTATTTTATGTGTATTTTGTACATGTATTTAAAGACAAATTTAACTAATTATATGTGTATTTTGAATATCTATTTTCATACAAATTGAAATTATTTTTGTTTATTTTTGTATATTTTCATACAGATTTTCGTTATTTTATGTGTATTTTGTATATTTATTTTTCTACAAATATACGTTCTTTTATCTGAATGTTGTTTATTGAATTTGATACGAATTTACATTATTTTGTATATCTATTTTCATACAAATTTAATTACTTCTGTGTATTTTTGTATATAGTTTTATATAAATTTACGTTATTTTATGTGTATTTTGTATATTTAAATTTATACAAATACACATTCTTTTATTGGTATTTTGTTTATTTATTTTGATACGAATTTACATTATTTTATGTGTATTTTGTATACATTTTTTTATACGTATTTACTTCATTTTATGTGTATTTTGTATATATGTATTTTTATAGAAATCTACGTTATTTTATGTGTATTCGTATATATATTTTGAAACAAATTTACATTGTTTTATATGTATTTTGCATATCTATTTCAATACAAATTTACCTTATTGTGTGTGTTTTTTATATATTTATTTTAATACTAATTTATTTTTTTTATGTGTATTTTGGTATATATATTTTTATAAATAAAAAAAATGCGTTATTTTATGGGTATTTTGCCTCTTTATTTTCATACAAATTTACATTATTTTATTAATATTCTGTGTATTTATTTTGATACGATTTTACATTATTCTATTTGTGTTTTGCATATATTTTTTTATACAAATTTACGTTATTTTAAGTGTATTTGTTTAAGTATTTTCATTCAAATTTACATTATTTTATGTGTATTTTGTATATGTATTTAAATACAAATTTACCTAATTTTATGTGTATTTTGTATATTTTTTTCATACAAATTTAAAATATTTTTGTGTATTTTTGTATATAGTTTTATACAAATTTAGGTTATCTGATGTGTATTTTGTATATTTATTTTCATACAAATACACATTCTTTTATTGATATTTTGTTTATTTATTTTGACGCGAGCTTTCATTATTTAATGTGTATTTTGTATATATATTTTTATACGTATTTACATCATTTCATCTGTATTTTGTATATATATTCCTATAGAAATCTACGTTATTTTATGTGTATTCGTTTATATATTTTGAAACAAATTTACACTGTTTTATGTGTTTTTTGCATTTTTTTTCAATACAAATTTACGATATAGTATGTGCATTTTGTATATTAATTTTAATACAAATTTAATTATTCTATGTGTATTTTTGTATATGTATTTTTTTTTTTAAATATGCTTTATTTTATCGGTATTTTGCATCATTATTTTCATACAAATTTTAATTATTTTATTGATATTTTGTGTACTTATTTTGATACGATTTTACATTATTCTATGTGTATTTTGTATATATATATATTATACAAATGTACCTTATTTTATGTGTATTTGTTTTCATTTCATACAAATTTACATTATTGTATGTGTATTTTGTACATGTATTTAAATACAAATTTAACTAATTATATGTGTATTTTGTATATCAATTTTCCTACAAATATACGTTTTTTATCGGAATTTTGTTTATTTATTTTGATACGAATTTACATTATTTAAGTTTATTTGATATATATATTTTTATACTTATTTACTTCATTTTATATGTATTGTGTATGTATATTTTCATAGAAATTTACTCTATTTTATGTGTATTCGTATATATATTTTGATACAAATTTACATTATTTATGTGTATTTTGCATATCTATTTCAATATAAATTTACTTTATTGTATGTGCATTTTGTATATTTATTTTAATACAAATGAAACTATTTTATGTGTATTTTTGTATATATATATATATATATATATATATATATATATATATATATATATATATATATATATATATATATATATATATATATATATATATATATATATATATATATATATATATATATATTTTTATGCAAATATGCGTTATAATATGGGTATTTTGCATCTTTATTTTCATACAAATTTACATTATTTTATTGATATTCTGTTTATTTATTTTGATACGATTTAACATTATTCTATGTGTATTTTGTATATATATATTTTTTATACATATTTACATTATTTAATGTTTATTTTGTATATATATTTTATCCAAATTTACGTTATTTTATGTGTATTTGTTTATATATTTTCATACAAATTTACATTATTTTATGTGAATTTTTTATATGTATTTCAATACAAATTTGCCTAATTATATGTGTATTTTGCATATATATTTTCAAACAAATTTAAATTATTTTTGTGTATTTTTGTATATATTTTTATACAAATTCTACTTATTTTATTTGTATTTTGTATATATATTTTCCTACAAATATACATTCTTTTATTGGAATTTTTTTTACTTATTTTGATACGAATTTACATTATTTTATGTTTATTTTGTATATATATTTTTCTATGTATTTAAATTATTTTATGTGTATTTTGTATATACATTTTCATAAAAATTTACGTTATTTTATTGTGTGTATTCGTATATATTTTGAAACAAATTTTAGACAAATTCATATTATTTTATGTGTATTTGTATATGTATTTTCATACAAATTTATATGTGTATTTTGTATACATTTTTTTATACTTATTTACTTCATTTTGTGTGTATTTTGTATATATATTTTTATAGAAATCTACGTTATTTTGTGTATTCGTATATATATTTTGAAAAAAATTTACATTGTTTTATATGTATTTTGCATATCTATTTCAATAAAAATTTACCTTAATGAATGTGCATTTTGTATATTTATTTTAATACAAATTTAAATATTTTATGTGTATTTTGGTATATATATATTTTATAAAAAATGCGTTATTTTATTGGTATTTTGCATCTTTATTTTCATACAAATTTACATTTTTTTATTAATATTATGTGTATTTATTTTGATATGATTTTACACTATTCTAAATGTGTTTTGTATATATTTTTTTCATACATATTTGCTTTATTCAATGTGTATTTTGTATATATATTTTATACAAATTTACGTTATTTAAAGTGTATTTTTTTATATTTTTTTATTCAAATTTTCATTATTTTATGTGTATTTTGTATATGAATTTCAATACGAATTTACCTAATTTTATATGTATTTTGTATGTTTATTTTCATACAAATTTAAATTATTTTTGTGTATTTTTGTATGTATTTTTTAAATATATTTTTTATAGAAATTTACGTTTTTTTATGTGTATTCGTATATATATTTTTAAATAAATTTACCTTGTTTTATATGTGTTTTGCATATCTATTTCAATACAAATTTACCTCATTATTTTATGTGTATTTTGTACATGTATTTCAATACAAATTTGCCTAATTTTATGTGTATTTTGCATATCTATTTTCAAACAAATTTAATTATTTTTGTGAATTTTTGTATATATTTTTATACAAATTTTAGTTATTTTAATTGTATTTTGTATATATATTTTTCTACAAATATACATTCTTTTAGTGGAATTTTGTTTATTTATTTTGATACGAATCTACATTATTTTATGTGTATTTTGTATATATATTTTTCTACGTATTTACATTATTTTATGTGTATTTTGTATATATATTTTCATAAAAATTTACGTTATTTTATTGTGTGTATTCGTATATATTTTGATACAAATTTACAATATTATTTTATGTGTATTTTCTATATACAATTTCATCCAAAATTACATAATTTTATTGGTATTTTGTTAATTTAATTCGATACGAATTTAGATTATTTCATAGGTATTTTTTATACATATTTTTATAAGCTTTTACATTATTTAATATGTTTTTTGTATATATATATTTTTATGCAAATTTACTTTATTTTATGTGCATTTTTGTACATATATTTTTATAGAAATTTACGTTATTTTATGTGTATTTTTTAGATGTTTTCTCATAGAAATTTACATTAATTTATTGGTATTTTGTTTATTTATTTTGATACGAATTACATTATTATATGTGTATTTTGTACATATTTTTTTATACGTATTTACATTATTTAATGTGTATTTTGTGTATATAATTTTATACAAATTTGCATAAATATTTTGATTTATATATATATTTATATATATTTTGAAACAAATTTATATTGTTTTATATTTATTTTGCATATCTATTTCAATACAAATTTACCTTATTGTATGTTCATTTTGTATATTTATTTTAATACAAATTCAAATATTTTATGTGTATTTTGGTAATATATTTTAATAAAAAATGCCTTATTTTATGGGTATTTTGCATCTTAATTTTCATACAAATTTACATTATTTTATTAACATTCTGTGTATTTATTTTGATACGATTTTACATTATTCTATTTGTGTTTTGTATATATTTTTTTTATACATATTTACTTTACTTAATGAGTATTTTGAATATATATTTTATACAAATTTACGTTAATTTAAGTGTATTTGTTTATATATTTTCATTCAAATTTACATTATTTTATGTGTATTTTGTTTATGTATTTCAATACAAATTTACCTAATTTTATGTGTATTTTGTATATTAATATTCATACAAATTTAAATTATTTTTGTTTAATTTTTGTATATAGTTTTATACAAATTTACGTTATTTTAAGTGTATTTTGTATATGTATTTTCATACAAATACACATTCTTTTATTGATATTTTTTTTATTTATTTTGACACGAATTTACATTATTTAATGTGTATTTTGTATATATATTTTTATACGTATCTACATCATTTCATGTGTATTTTGTATATATATTTCTATAGAAATCTACTTTATTTTATGTGTATTCGTATATATATTTTGAAACAAATCTACATTATTTTAAGTGTATTTTGTATATATATTTCATTACAAATTTGCCTTATTTTATGTTTATTTTTATATCTATTTTCATTCCAATTCAAATTATTTTATGTGTATATATTTATTTGTATTTACGTTATTTTATGTGTATTTTCTATATATATTTTCATTCAAAATTACATTATTTTATCGGTATTTTGTTCATTTATTTCGATAAGAATTTAGATTATTTCATGTGTATTTTCTATACATATTTTTATACGCATTTACATATATATTTTTCTACGTATTTAAATTATTTTATGTGTATTTTGTATATACATTTTCATAAAAAAAAATTACGTTATTTTATTGTGTGTATTCGTATATATTTTGATACAAATTTTATACAAATTCATGTTAGTTAATGTGTATTTGTATATATATTTTCATACAAATTTATATTATTTTATGTGTATTTTTACAAATATTTCATTACAAATTTACCTTATCTTATTGTTATTTTGTATATTTATTTCATTCAATTTTAAATTATTTTATGTGTATATTTGTATTTGTATTTTTGGTTATTTTATGTGTATTTTGTATATATATTTTCATAGGTATTTTGTATACATATTTTTATACTCATTTACATTATCTAATGTGTGTTTTGTATATATATTTTTATGCAAATTTATTTTATGTTCATTTTTGTACATAATTATATCTTTATAGAAATTTGCGTTATTTTATGTATATAGTTTTATATAAATTTACTTTATTTTATGTGCATTTTGTATATTTATATTTATACAAATACACATTCTTTTATTGGTATATTGTTTATTTATATTTATACGAATTTACATTATTTTATGTGTATTTTGTATATATTTTTTTATACGTATTTACTTAACTTTATGTGTATTTTGTATATGTATTTTTATAGAAATCTACGTTATTTTATGTGTATTCGTGTATATATTTTGAAACAAATTTACATTATTTTATATGTAATTTGCATATCTATTTCAATACAAATTTACCTTATTGTATGTGCATTTTGTATATTTATTTTAATACAAATTCAAATATTTTATGTGTATTTTAGTATCTATAATTTTATAAAAAATGCGTTATTTTATCGGTATTTTGCATCTTAATTTTCATACAAATTTACATTATTTCATTAATATTCTGTGTATATATTTTAATACGATTTTACATTATTCTATTTGTGTTTTGTATATATTTTTTTATACATATTTACATTATTTAATGTGTATTTTGTATATATATTTCATACAAATTTACGTTATTATATGTGTATTTGTTTATATATTTTCTTTCAAATTTACACTATTTTATGTGTATTTTGTATACAAAATACACATAAAATAACGTAAATTTGTATAAAACTTTATACAAAAATACACAAAAGTAATTAAATTTGTATGAAAATAGATATACAAAAATACACTTAAAATATGCTAAATTTGAATTGAAATATATATACAAAATACATAAAATAATGTAAATTTGTATCAAACTATTTATACAAATACACATATAATAACGTAAATTTGTATAAAAATATATAAACAAAATACACATTAAATAATGTAAATACGTATAAAAGATATGTACAAAATACACATATAATAATGTAATTCGTATCAAAATAAATAAACAAAATACCAATAAAATAATGTAAATTTGAATGAGAAAACATTATACAAAATACACATAAAAGAACGGAAATTTCTAAAAAAATATATGTACAAAAATGCACATAAAATAAAGTAAATTTTCATGAAATTATATATACAAAACACACATTAAATAATGTAAATGCGACTAAAAATATGTTTACAAAATACCTATGAAATAATCTAAATTGTTATCGAGTTAAAATAACAAAATACCAATAAAATAATGTAATTTATCGATGGAAATATATATAGAAAATTCACATAAAATAACCTAAATACAAATACAAATATACATATAAAATAATTTAATAAAAAATGAAATAAATACACAAAATAAACATAAAATAAGGTAAATTTGTAATGAAATATATGTACAAAATACACATCAAATAATGTAAATTTATATGTAAATATATATACAAATACACATAAAATACCATGAATTTGTATAAAAATATATATTCAAAATAAATATTAAATAACGTAAATGCGTATAAAAATATTTATACAAAGTACATATAAAATAATGTAAATTCGTATCAAAATAAATCAACAAAATACCAATAAAATAATATATATTTGAATAAAAAGAAATTTACAAAATACACATAACATAACTAAAATTTGTATTGAAATATATACAAAAATACATTGAAATAATTTGAATTTGTAAGAAAATAGATATACAAGATACGCGTAAAACTAGGTAAATTTCTTTTGAAATATATATACAAAATACCCATAAAATATAGTAAAATTGTGTCAAAATATATAAACAAATACACATAAAATAATGTAAATTTGTATGAAAATAATATACAAAATACACATAGAATAAAGTCAATTCCTATCAAAATGAATAAGCAGAATATCAATAAAATAATGTAAATTTGTATGAAAATAAAGATGCAAAATACCCATGAAATAAAGCATATTTTTATAAAAATACATATACACAATTAAATAATGTAAATTCGCGTCAAAATAAATAAACAAAATATCAATAAAAGAATGTGTATTTATATGAAAATAGATATACAAAATACACATGAAATAACATAAATTTGTGTAAAACTATATACAAAAATACACAAAAAGAATTTAAATATGTATGAAAATAAATATACAAAATACACATAAAATTAGGTAAATTTGTATTTAAATACATATACAAAATACACTTAAAATAATGTAAATTTGAATGAAAATATATATATATATATATATATTTTTTTTTTACAGCAAAGGAGACATCTCAAGGGCACAAAAAAGTAAACATTAATAAAAAAAAAAAAGCCCGCTACTCGCTGCTCCTAAAAAGAATCCAAAGAGGTGGCCGAAAGATAAGTCAGTTTCGGGAGGAGAGGTGTCCTGATACCCTCCTCTTGAAAGAGTTCAAGTCGTAGGCAGGAGGAAATACAGATGAAGGAAGATTGTTCCAGAGTTTACCAGCGTGAGGGATGAAAGAGTGAAGATGCTGGTTAACTCTTGCATAAGGGGTTTGGACAGTATAGAGATGAGCATGAGTAGAAAGTCGAGTGCAGCGGGGCCGCGGGAGGGGGGGAGGCATGCAGTTAGCAAGTTCAGAAGAGCAGTCAGCGTGGAAATATCGATAGAAGATAGAAAGAGAGGCAACATTGCGGCGGAATTTAAGAGGTAGAAGACTATCAGTATGAGGAGGAGAGCTGATGAGACGAAGAGCCTTTGCCTCCACTCTGTCCAGAAGAGCTGTGTGGTGGAGCCCCCCCACATGAGATGCATACTCCATACGAGGGCGGACAAGGCCCTGTATATGGACAGCAACTGTGCAGGGAGAAGAACTGGCGGAGACGGTACAGAACGCCCAGCCTCGAGGAAGCTGATTTAGTAAGAGATGAGATATGAAGTTTCCAGTTGAGATTTTGAGTTAAGGATAGACCGAGGATGTTTAGTGTTGAGGAAGGTGATAGCTGGGTGTTGTCAAAGAATAGGGGATAGTTGTTTGGAAGATTGTGTCGAGTGGATAGGTGGAGAAACTGTGTTTTTGAGGCGTTGAAGGACACCAGGTTCTTCTTGCCCCAATCGGAAATAATAGTAAGGTCTGAGGCTAAGCGTTCTGCAGCCTCCAGCCTTGAGTCGTTAAGTTCCTGAAGGGTGGGTCTTCTATTAAAAGAAGTTGAATAATGCAGAGTGGAATCATCGGCGTAGGAATGGATAGGACAGTTCGTTTTGGAAAGAAGATCATCAATGAACAACAGAAAGAGTGGGAGATAGGACAGAACCCTGTGGAACACCACTGTTAATAGATTTAGGGGAAGAACAGTGACCGTCTACCACGGCAGAAATAGAACGGTCAGAAAGGAAACTGGAGATAAAGGTACAGAGAGAAGGATAGAAACCGTAGGAGGGTAGTTTAGAAAGGAAGATTTGTGCCAGACCCTATCAAAAGCTTTTGATATGTCCAGCGCAATAGCAAAAGTTTCACCGAAACGGCTAAGAGAGGATGACCAAGAGTCAGTTAAGAAGGCTAGGAGATCACCAGTAGAACGCCCTTGCGGAACCCATACTGGCGATCAGATAGAAGGTCAGAAGTGGAAAGGTGCTTTTGAATCTTACGGTTAAGGATTGATTCAAAAGCTTTAGATAGACAAGAAAGTAAAGCAATAGGACGGTAGTTTGAGGGATTGGAGCGGTCACCCTTCTTAGGTACAGGCTGTGTGAAGGCATACTTCCAGCAAGAAGGAAAGGTAGATGTTGACAGGCAGAGGCGAAAGAGTTTGACCAGGCAGGGTGACAGCACGGAGGCACAGTTTTTAAGGACAATAGGAGGCACTCCATCAGGTCCATAAGCCTTCTGAGGATTGAGGCCAGAGAGGGCATAGAAAACATCATTTTGAAGAATCTTTATAACAGGCATAAAGGAGTCAGAGGGGGGATGAGTAGGAGGAATATGCCCAGAATCGTCCAGAGTGGAGTTTTTAGAAAAAGTTTGAGAGAAGAGTTCAGCCTTAGAGATAGATGAGACGGCAGTGTTGCCGTCAGGACTGAGGAGTGGAGGGAAAGATGAAGAAGTGAAGTTGGAGGAGATGTTTTTGGCTAGATGCCAGAAGTCACGGGAAGACTTAGAGAAAGCAAGGTTTTGACATTTTCTATTAATGAAAGAATTTTTGGTTAGTTGGAGAATAGATTTGGCACGATTTCGGGCAGAAATGTAAAGTTCATAATATAAACAAATACACTTAAAATAACGTGATATTGTATAACATATATATACAAAATACACATTAAATAATGTAAATATATATAAAAAATATATATACAAAACACAAAGAGAATAATGTAAAATCGTATCAAAATGAATACACAGAATGTTAATAAAATAATGTAAATTTGTATGAAAATTAAGATGCAAAATACCCATAAAATACGCATTTTTTAAAAAAATATACATACCAAAATACACATAAAATAATTGAATTTGTATTAAAATAAATTTACAAAAAGCACTTACAATAAGGTAAATCTGTATTTAAAGAGATATGCAGAATACATATAAACAATGTTAATTTGTTTCAAAATATATATACGAATACACATAAAATCAGGTAGATTTCTATAAAAATATATATACAAAATACACATAAAATGAAGTAAATACGTATAAAAAAATGTATACAAAATACACATAAAATAATGTAAATTCGTATCAAAATAAATAAACAAAACACCAATACAAGAATGTATATTTGTATAAATAAGAAAAATACAAAATACACATTAAATATCGTAAATTTGTAATTTACATTATTTTATTAATATTCTGTTTATTTATTTTGATACGATTTAACATTATTCTATGTGTATTTTGTATATATATTTTTATACATTATTTAATGTATATTTTGTATATATATTTTTTTCCAAATTTCCGTTATTTTATGTGTATTTGTTTATATATTATCATACAAATTTACATTACTTTATGTGTATTTTGTATATGTATTTCTATGCATATTTGACAACTTTATGTGTATTTTGCATATCTATTGTCAAAGAAATTTAAATTATTTTTTAGTATTTTTGTATTTATTTTTATAAAAATTTTAGTTATTTTATTTGTATTTTGTATATATATTTTCCTACAAATATACATTCTTTTATTGGAATTTTGTTTATTTATTTTTTTACGAGTTTACATTATTTTGAGTGTATTTTGTATATATATTTTTCTACGTATTTACATTATTATATGTGTATTTTGTATATATTTTAATAAAAAATTACATTATTTTATAGTGTGTATTCGTATTTATTTTGATACAAATTTTATACAAATTCATGATATTTTATGTACATTTGTATATATATTTTCATACAAATTTATATTATTTTATGTGTATTTTTACATATTTTTCATTACAAATTTACTTTATTTTATGATTATTTTGTATATTTATTTCATTCAATCTTAAATTATTTTATGTGTATATTTGTATTTGTATTTAGGTAATTTTATGTGTATTTTCTATATATATTTTCATCCAAAATTACATTATTTTATTGGTATTTTCTTAATTTAACTCGATACGAATTTAGATTTCATCATAGGTATTTTGTATACATATTTTATGTGTATTTTATATATGTTTTCTCATACAAATTTACATTATTTTATTGGTATTTTGTTTATTTATTTTGATACGAGTTATATGATTATATGTGTATTTAGTACATATTTTTTTATACATATTTACATTATTTAATGTGTATTTTGTTTATATATTTTTATACAAATTTACGTTATTATATGTGTATTTGTACAAATATTTTGATACAAATTTACTTTATTTTATGTATTTTGTATATATATTTCAATTCAAATTTAGCTTATTTTGTGTGTATTTTGTATATCTATTTTCATAAAATTTAATTACTTCTGTGTATTTTTGTATATAATTTTATATAAATATACGTTATTTTATGTGTATTTTGTATATTTACATTTATACAAATACACATTTTTTTAATGGTATTTTGTTTATATATTTTTCTACGTATTTACATTATTTTATGTGTATTTTGTATATATATTTTCATAAAAAATTTACGTTATTATATGTGTATTTGTATAAAAATTTTGATACAAAATATTTTTTTTTTCAATTCAAACTTAGCTTATTTTATGTATATTTTGTATATCTATTTTCATACAAATTTAATTACTTTTGTGTATTTTTGTATATAGTTTATACAAATTTACGTTATTTTATGTGTATTTTGTATGTCTATATTTATACAAATACACATTTTGTTCATTTATTTTGATACGAATTTACATTATTTTATGTGTATTTTGTATACATTTTTTATACGTATTTACTTCATTTTGTGTGTATTTTGTATATATATTTTATAGAAATCTACCTTATTTTATGTGTAATCGTATATATATTTTGAAACAAATTTATATTGTTATATATGTATTTTGCATATCTATTTCAATACAAATTTACCTTTTTGTATGTTCATTTTGTATATTTATTTTAATACAAATTCAAATATTTTATGTGTATTTTGGTATATATATTTTTATAAAAAATACGTTATTTTATGGGTATTTTTCATTTTAATTTTCATACAAATTTACATTATTATATTAATATTCTGTGTATTTATTTTGATACGATTTTACATTATTCTATATGTGTTTTGTAAATATATTTTTACATTTTTACATTTTTAATGTGTATTTTGTATATATATTTTATACAAATTTACGTTATTTTAAGTGTATTTGTTTATATATTTTCATTCAAATTTAATTATTATTTTATGTGTATTTTGTTTATGTATTTCAATACAAATTTCCTAATTTTATGTGTTTTTTGTATATTTATTTTCATACAAATTTTAATTATTTTTGTGTATTTTTGTATATAGTTTTATACAAATCTAGGTTATTTTATGTATATTTCATAAAATTGCGTAGATTTTTATAAATATATATATACAAAATACTCATAAAATGAAGTAAATACGTATAAAAAAATGTATACAAAATACACATAAAATAATGTAAGCTCGTATCAAAATAAATAAACAAAATACTAATTAAAGAATGTGTATTTGTATAAATATAAATATACAAAATACACATAAAATAACGTAAATTTATATAAAACTATATACAAAAATGCACAGAAGTAATTAAATTTGCATGAAAATATATTTACAAAATACACATAAAATAAGCTAAATTTGAATTGAAATATATATACAACATACATAAAATAATGTATATTTGTATAAAAATAATTATACAAATACACATATAATAACGTAAATTTGTATAGAAATATATAAACAAAATACACATTAAATAATGTAAATACGTATTAAAAAATTATGTACAAAATATAAAAATAATTACGTAATTCGTATCAAAATAAATAAACAAAATACCAAAAAAATAATGTAAATTTATATGAGAAAACATATACAAAATACACATAAAATAACGCAAATTTAAAAAAAAAATACATGTACAAAAATGCACATAAATTAAATTAAATTTGCATAAAAATAAATATACAAAACAAAATAAATATTGTAAATGCGTATAAAAATATGTATACAAAATACATATGAAATAATCTAAATTCGTATCGAATTCAATTAATAAAATACCGATAAAATAATGTAATTTTGGATGTAAATATATATAGAAAATACACATAAAATAACCTAAATACAAATACAAATATACACATTAAATAATTTAAAACTGAATTAAATAAATATTCAAAATAAACATAAAATAAGGTAAATTTCTAATGAAATATATGTAAAAATGCACATGAAATAATGTAAATACGTAGAAAAATATATATATACAAAATACACATAAAATAATGTAGATTCGTATCAAAATAAATAAACAAAATTCCAATAAAGGAATGTATATCTGTTGGAAAATATATATACAAAATACAAATGAAATAACTAAAATTTGTAAAAAAAAAATACATACAAAAATACACAAAAATAATAAAAATTTGTTTGAAAATAGATATGGAAAATGCACATAAAATTAGGCAAATTTGTATTAAATACATATACAAAACCCACATAAAATAATATAAATTTGTGTGAAAATTATAAACAAATACACATAAAATAACGTAAATTTGAATAAAATATATATACAAAATATACATTAAATAATTTAAATATGTATAAAAATATATATACAAAATACACATAGAATAAAGTAAAATCGTATCAAAATAAATAAACAGAATATCAATAATATAATGTAAATTTGTATGAGAATAAAGATGCAAAATACCCATATATTAACGCATATTTGTATAAAAATATATATACAAAAATACATATAAAATAATTAATTTTTTATTAAAATAAATATACAAAATGCACATACAATGAAGTAAATTTGTATTGAAATAGATATGCAAAATACACATCAATAAAGTAAATTTGTATCAAAATATATATACGAATACTCATAAAATAGAGTAAATTTATATGAAAATATACATACAAATACATATAAAATGATGTAAATAAGTATAAAAATATATATACCAAATATACCTCAAATAATGTAAATTCGTATCAAAATAAATAAAGAAAATTCCGATAAAAGAACGTATATATGTAGGAAAATAAATATACAAAATACACATTTAAATACATGAACAAAATACACATAAAATAATGAAAATTTGTATGAAATGAAAACAAACACACATAAAGTAACGTATATTTGTATAAAATATATATACAAAATACATATAGAATAATGTAAAATCGAATTAAAATAAATACACAGAATATCAATAAAATAATGTAAATTTGTATGAAAATAAAGATGCAAAATACTCATAAAATAATTAAATTTGTATTAAAATTAATATAAAAAATGCACATACAATAACGTAAATTTCTATTGAAAAAATACGCAAAATACACATAAAACAGTGTAAATTTGTTTCAAAATATATATACAAATACACATAAAATAACGTAGATTTCTATAGAAATATATATATACAAAATACACATGAAATGATATAAAATATATATAAAAAATGCACATTAAATAATGTAAATATGTATATCAAAAAATATATACAAAACACAAATAGAATAATGTAAAATAGTATCAAAATAAATACACAGAATCTTAATAAAATAATGTAAATTTGTATGTATATTAAGTTGCAAAATAACCATAAAAAAACGCATTTTTTTATAAAAATATATATACCAAAATACACATAAAATATTTGAATTTGTATAAAAATAAATATACAAAATGCACATACAATAAGGTAAATTTGTATTGAAATAGATATGCAAAATACATATAATACAATGTAAATTTGTTTCAAAATATATATACGAATACACATAAAATAACGTAGATTTCTATAAAAATATATACAAAATACATATAAAAAGTAAATACGTATAAACAAATGTATACAAAATACACATAAAATAATGTAAATTCGTATCAAAATAAATAAACAAAATAGCAATAAAAGAATGTGTATTTGTATAAATATAAATATACAAAATACACATAAAATAACGTAAATTTGTATAAAACTATATACAAAAATACACAGAAGTAATTAAATTTGTATGAAAATAGATATACAAAATAAAAATAAAATAAGCTAAACTTGAATTGAAATGTATATACAAAATACATAAAATAATGTAAATTTGTATCAAAATATTTATACAAATACACATATAATAACGTAAATTTGTTTAAAAATATATAAATAAAATACACATTAAATAATGTAAACACGTATAAAAAACATGTACAAAATACACATATAATCATGTAATTCGTATCAAAATAAATAAACAAAATAGCAATAAAATAATAATAATAATAATAAATGGTCTATTCATTTGTAGGCAGCCATTAAATAATGTAAACTCGCGTCAAAATAAATAAACAAAATATCAATTAAAAAATGTGTATTTGAATGAAAATATATATAGAAAATACACATAAAATAACCTAAATTTGTATAAAACTATATACAAAGAAACACAAAAATAATTTAAATTTTTATGAAAATAAATATACAAAATACATATAAAATTAGGTAAATTTGTATTGAAATACATATACAACATACACTTAAAATAATGTAAATTTGAATGAAATTATATAAACAAATACACTTAAAATAACGTTAATTTGTATAAAATATATATAAAAAATACACATTAAATAATGAAAATATGTATAAAAATATATATACAAAACACAAATAGTATAATATGAAATCGTATCAAAATATATACACAGAATATTAATAAAATAATGTAAAGTTGTATGAAAACTAAGATGCAAAATACCTATAAAATAACGCATTTTTTTAAAATTATATATACTAAAAATACACATAAAATATTTGAATTTGTATCAAAATAAATATACAAAATGCACATACAATAAGGTAAATTTGTATTGAAATATATATGCAAAACCCATATAAAACAACGTAAATTTGTTTCAAAATATATATATATATATATATATATATATATATATATATATATATATATATATATATATATATATATATATATATATATATATATATATATATATATATATATACGAATACACATAAAATAACTTAGATTTCTATAAAAATATATATACAAAATACACATAAAATTAAGTAAATACGAATCAAAAATGTATACAAAATACACATGAAATAATGTAAATTCGTATAAATATAAATAAACAAAATACCAATAAGAGAATGTGTATTTGTATAAATACAAAATGCACATAAAATAACGTAAATTTGTATAAAACTATATACAAAAATACACAGAAGTAATTAAATTTGTATGAAAATAGATATACAAAATACACACAAAATAAGCTAAATTTGAATTGAAATATATATACAAAATACATAAAATAAAGTAAATTTGTTTTAAAATATTTTTAACAAATACACATATAATAACGTAAATTTGTATAAAAATATATAAACGAAATACACATTAAGTAATGTAAATACGTATAAAAAATATTTAAAAATACACAAACAATCAAGTCATTCGTATCAAAAAAAAAAAAAAAAGACTAATTAAATAATATAAATTTGTATGAGAAAACATATACAAAATACACATAAAATAACGCAAGTTTCTCTAAAAATATATGTACAAAAATGCACATAAAATTAGTTTGCATAAAAAAATATATACTAAACACACATTACATAATGTAAATGAGTATAAAAATATGTATACAAAATACCTATGAAATAATCTAAATTCGTATCGAGTTAAATTAAGAAAATAACAATAAAATAATGTAATTTTGGATGAAAATATATAGAAATCACACATAAAATAACCTAAATACAAATACAAATATACACATTAAATGATTTAAAATTGAATTAAATAAATATACAAAATAAACATAAAATAAGGTAAATTTGTAATAAAATATATGTAAGAATATACATAAAATAATATAAATTTGTATGAAAATATATATACAAATACACATAAAATAACATGAATTTGTATAAAATTTGTTTCAAAATATATACGAATACACACAATAAAATAACGTAAATATTTATGAAAATGTATATATAAAATACACATAAAATAATTTAAATACGTAGAAAACTATATATTCAAAATACACATAAAATAATGTAAAGTCGTAAAAATTTAATACACAAAATTCAATGAAAGAATGCATATTTGTAGGAAAATATATATACAAAGAACAAATAAAATAACTAAAATTTGTATAAAAATATATACAAAAATACACAAAAATAATTTAAATTTGTCTGAAAATAGATATGCAAAATACACTTAAAGTTAGGCAAATTTGTATTGAAATACATATACAAAACTCACATAAAATAATGTAAATTTGTATGAAAATATATAAACAAATACACATAAAATAACGTAAATTTGAATAAAATATATATACAAAATATACATTAAATATTTTAAATATGTATGAAAATATATTATATTATATATATTTTTATTGAAATTTGCGTTATTTATGTGTATTTTGTATATGTTTTCTCATAGAAATTTACATTATTTTATTGGTATTTTGTCTATTTATTTTGATACGAATTACATAATTATTTGTGTATTTTGTGCATTTTTTTATAAGTATTTACATTATTTAATGTGTATTTTGTTTATATATTTTTATACAAATTTACGTTATTATATGTGTATTTGTATAAGTATTTTGATACAAATTTACATTATTTTATGTATTTTGTATATATATTTCAATTCATATTTAGCTTATTTTATGTGTATTTTGTATATCTATTTATTTTAATACAAAATCAAATATTTTATATTTTTATAAAAAAAAACGCTATTTTATAGGTATTTTGAATCTTAATTTTTATACAAATTTACATGATTTTATTAATAATTTCTGTATTTATTTTGATACGATTTTACATTATTTTATTTGTGTTTTGTATATATTTTTTTTATACATATTTACATTATTTAATGTGTTTTTTGTATTTATATTAGATACAAATTTACGTTATTTTAAGTCTATATGTTTATATATTTTCATTCAAATTTACATTATTTTATGTGTATTTTGTATATGTATTTCAATACAAATTTACCTAATTTTATATGTTTTTTGTATATTTATTTTCATACAAGTTTAAATTATTTTTGTGTATTTTTGTATATAGTTTTATACAAATTTAGGTTATTTTATGTGTATTTTGTATATCTATTTTCATACAAATACACATTCTTTTCATGATATTTTTTTTATTTATTTTGACACGAATTAACATTATTTAATGTGTATTTTGTATATATATTTTTATACGTATTTACATTATTTCAAGTGTATTTTGTATATATATTTTTATAGAAATCTACGTTATTTTATGTGTATTCGTATATATATTTTGAAACAAATTTACATTGTTTTATGTGTATTTTGCATATTTTTTCAATACAAATTTACATTATTGTATGTGCATTTTGTATATTAATTTTAATACAAATTTGATTAATCTATGTGTATTTTTGTATATGTATTTTTATAAAAATATGCTTTATTTTATGGGTATTTTGCATCTTTATTTTCATACAAATTTACATTATTTTATTGATATTCTGTGTATTTATTTGGTATGATTTTTACATTATTCTATGTGTATTTTGTATATATATTTTATATAAAATGTATTTGTTTTCATTTCATACAAATCTACATTATTTTATGTGTTTTTTGTACATGTATTTAAATACAAATTTAACTAGTTATATGTGTATTTTGTATATCTATTTTGTATGTATATTTTCATAGAAATTTACTCTATTTTATGAGTATTCGTATATATATTTTGATACAAATTTACATTATTGATGTGTATTTTGCATATCTATTTCAATACAAATTTACTTTATTGTACGTGCATTTTGTATATTTATTTTAATACAAATTTAATTATTTTATATGTATTTTTGTATATATATTTTTATGCAAATATGCGTTATTATATGGATATTTTGCAGCTTTATGTGTATTTTTTCATATATTTCATTACAAATTTACCTTATTTTATGTTTATTTTGTATATTTATTTCATTTTGTATATATATTTTTATGCAAATTTATTTTATGTTCATTTTTGTACATATATTTTTATAGAAATTTGCGTTATTTTATGTATATAGTTTTATATATATTTACGTTATTTTATGTGCATTTTGTATATTTATATTTATAGAAATACACATTCTTTTATTGCTATATTGTTTATTTCTATTTATTTGAATTTGCATTATTTTATGTGTATTTTGTATACATTTTTTTATACGTATTTACTTAATTTTATGTGTATTTTGTATATGTATTTTTATAGAAATCTACGTTATTTTATGTGTATTCGCTTATATATTTTGAAACAAATTTACATTATTTTATATGTATTTTGCATATCTATTTCAATACAAATTTACCTTATTGTATGTGCATTTTGTATATTTATTTTGATACAAATTCAAATATTTTAAGTGTATTTTGGTATCAATAATTTTATAAATAATGCGTTATTTTATAGGTATTTGCATCTTAATTTATATACAAATTTACATTATTTTATTAATATTCTGTGTATATATTTTGATACGATTTTACATAATTCTATTTGTGTTTTGTATATACTTTTTTATACATATTTATATTATTTAATGTGTATTTTGTATATATATTTCATACAAATTTACGTTATTATATGTGTATTTGTTTATATATTTTCTTTCAAATTTACATTATTTTATGTGTATTTTGTATATGTATTTCAATAGAAATTAACCTAATTTTATGTGTTTTTTGTATATTTCTTTTCATACAAATTTAAATTTTTTTTGTGTATTTTTGTATATAGTTTTATACAAATTTAGGTTATTTTATGTACGCATTTACATTATTTAATGTGTGTTTTGTATATGTATTTTTATCCAAAGTTACTTTATTTTACGTTCATTTTTGGACATATTTTTATAGAAATTAGCGTTATTTTATATGTATTTGTATATGTTTTCTCATACAAATTTACATTATTTTATTGCTATTTTGTTTATTTATTTTGATACGAATTACATGATTATGTGTGTATTTTGTATATATTTTTTATACGTATTTACATTACTTAATGTGTATTTTGTTTATATATTTTTAAACAAATTTACGTTATTATATGTATTTTTTTAAATATTTTGATACAAATTTACATTATTTTATGTATTTTGTATATACATTTCAATTCAAATTTAGCTTATTTTATCTGTATTTTGTATATCTATTTTCATACGAATTTAATTACTTCTGTGTATTTTTGTATATAGTTTTATACAAATTTACGTTATTTTATGTGTATTTTGTATATTTATATTTATACAAATACACATTCTTTTATTGGTATTTTGTTTATTTATTTTGATACGAATTTACATTATTTTATGTGTATTTTGTATACATTTTTTTATACGTATTTACTTCATTTTACTTGTATTTTGTATATATATTTTTATACAAATCTACGTTATTTTATGTGTATTCGTATATATATTTTGAAACAAATTTACATTGTTTTATATGTATTTTGCATATCTATTTCAATACAGATTTACCTTATTGTATGTGTATTTTGTATATTTATTTTAATACAAATTAATTTTTTTATGTGTATTTTTATATATATATATTTAAAAAAAATGCGTTATTTTATGGGTATTTTGCTTCTTTATTTTCATACAAATTTACATTATTTTATTAATATTCTGTGTATTTATTTTGATACGATTTTACATTATTCTATTTGTGTTTTGTATATATTTTTTTATACAAATTTACGTTATTTTAAGTGTATTTGTTTATGTATTTTCATTCAAATTTACAGTATTTTATATGTATTTTGTATATGTATTTCAATACAAATTTACGTAATTTTATGTGTATTTTGTATATTTATTTTCATACAAATTTAAATTATTTTTGTGTATTTTTGTATATAGTTTTATACAAATTTATGTTATCTTATGTGTATTTTGTATATTTATTTTCATACAAATACACATTCTTTTATTGATATTTTGTTTATTTATTTTGACGCGAATTTACATTATTTAATGTGTATTTTGTATATATATTTTTATACGTATTTATATCCTTTCATGTGTATTTTGTATATATATTTCTATAGAAATCTACGTTATTTTATGTGTTTTCGTATATATATATTGAAACAAATCTACATTATTATATGATTATTTTGTATATATATTTCATTATAAATTTGCCTTATTTTAAGTTTATTTTTATATCTATTTTCATTCAAATTCAAATCATTTTATATGTATATATTTATTTGTATTTACGTTATTTTATGTGTATTGTCTATATATATTTTAATTCAAAATTACATTATTTTATCGGCATTTTGTTCATTTATTTCGATACGAATTTAGATTATTTCATGTGTATTTTCTATACATATACATATAGATTAAATTTCTATGAAAATATATATTCAAAATACATATAAAATTATGTAAATAAGTATAAAAATATATATATCATATATACCTAAAATAATGAAAATTCGTATCAAAATAAATAAACAAAATTCCGATAAAAGAACGTATATTTGTAGGAAAATAAATATACAAAATACACAAAAAAATTACGAAAATTTGAATAAAAATATATACAAAAATACACAAAATTAATTTCAATTTGTATGAAAATAGATATACAAAATACACATATAATTAGTTAAATTTGTATTTAAATACATGTACAAAATACACATAAAATAATGTAAATTTGTATGAAATGATAACAAATTCACATAAAATAACGTTCATTTGTATGAAATATATATACAGAATATACATAGAATAATGTAAAATCGTATCAAAATAAATACACAGAATATGAATAAAATAATGTAGTTTTGTATGAAAATAAAGATGCAAAATACCCATAAAAAAGAGCATACTTTTATAAAAATACATATACAAAAATACACATAGAATAATGAAATTTGTATTAAAATTAATATACAAAATGCACGTACAATAAGGTAAATTTACATTAAAAAAAATATGCAAAATGCACATAAAACAAAGTATATTTCTTTCAAAATACATATACGAATACACATAAAATAACGTATATTTCTATAGAAATATATATACAAAATACACATGAAATGACGTAAATACGTATAAAAATATATATACACAAAACACATTAAATAATGTAAATTCGCATCAAGATAAATAAACAAAATGTGTATTTGTATGAAAATAGATATACAAAATACACATAAAATATTTTAATTTATATAAAACTCTTTTATAAAATATATATACCAAAATAATAAAATATTTAAATTTGTATTACAATAAATATACAAAATTCACATACAATAAGGTAAATTTGTATTGAAATATATATGCAAAATACACATAAAACAATGTAAATTTGTTTCCAAATATATATACGAATACACATAAAATAACGTAAATTAATATAATAATATAGGAACAAAATACACATTAAATTAAGTAAATACATATAAATATATTCATACAAAATACATATAAAATAATGTAAATTTGTTTCAAAATAAATTTGTATAAATATAAATATACAAAATACACATAAAATAACGTAAATTTATATAAAACTATATACAAAATAAACAAAAATAATTAAATTTGTATCAAAATAGATATACAAATACACATAAAATAAGGTAAATTTGAATTGAAATAAATATAGAAAATACATAAAATAATGTAAATTTTATCAAAATATATATTCAAATACACATAAAATAATGTAAATTTGTATAAAATAAATAAACAAAATTCACATTAAATAATGTAAATACGTATAAAAGATATGTACGTAATGTAAATACAAAATACAAATAAAATAACTAAAATTTGTATAAAAATATATAAAAAAAACATAAAATAATTTAAATTTGTTTGAAAATAGATATGCAAAATACACATAAAATTAGGCAAATTTGTATTGAAATACATATACAAATTACACATAAATATTGTAAATTTGTATGAAAATATATAAACAAATACACATAAAATAGCATAAATTTATATAAAATATATATACAAAATATACATTAAATAATGTAAAAGTGAATAAAAATATATAAACAAAATACACATAGAATAATGTAAAATCGTATCAAAATAAATAAACAGAATATCAATAAAATAATGTAAATTTGTATGAAAATAAAGATGCAAAATACTCAAATAATAACGCATATTTTTACAAAAATTCACATAAAATAATTAAATTTGTATTAAAATAAATATACAAAATACACATACAATATGGTAAATTTGTATTGAAATAGATATGCAAAATACACATAAATATTGTAAATTTGTATCAAAATATATATACGAATACCCATAAAATAGAGTAATTTTCTATGAAAATATATATTCAAAACACAAATAAAATGATATAAATAAGTATAAAAATATACATATCAAATACACCTAAAATAATGTAAATTCGTATAAAAATAAATAAACAAAATTACGATAAAAGAACATATATATGTAGGAAAATAAAAATACAAAATACACATAAAATTACGAAAATTTGTATAAAAATATATACAAAAATACACAAAATTAATTTCAATTTGTATGAAAATAGATATACAAAATACACATATGATTAAAAAAAATTGTATTTAAATACATGTACAAAATATAAATAAAATTAGGTAGATTTGTATTGAAATACATATATAAAATACACATAAAATAATATTTAAATTTGAATGAAAATATATAAAAAATACACCTAAAATTAAGTAAATTTGTATAAAATATATATAAAAAATACACATTAAATTATGTAAATATGTATAAAAAAATATATATACAAAACACAAATAGAATAATGTAAAATAGTATCAAAATAAATACACAGAATCTTAATAAAATAATGTAAATTTGTATGTAAATTAAGATGCAAAATACCCATAAAAAAACGTTTTTTTTTTTTAAATATATATACCAAAATACACATAAAATATTTGAATTTGTATTAAAATAAATATACAAAATGCACATACAATAAGGTAAATTTGTATTGAAATAGATATGCAAAATATATATAAAACAATGTAAATTTGTTTCAAAATATATATACGAAAACACACAAAATAACGTAGATTTCTATAAAAATATATACAAAATACACATAAAAAGAAGAAAATACGTATAAACAAATGTATACAAAATACACATAAAATAATGTAAATTCGTATCAAAATAAATAAACAAAATACCAATAAAAGAATGTGTATTTGTATAAATATAAATATACAAAATACACATAAAATAACGTAAATTTGTATTAAACTATATACAAAAATACACAGAAGTAATTAAATTTGTATGAAAATATATATACAAAATAAAAATAAAATAAGCTAAATTTGAATTGAAATGTATATACAAAATACATAAAATAATGTAAATTTGTATCAAAATATTTACACAAATACACATTTAATAACGTTAATTTGTTTTAAATATATAAACAAAATACACATTAAATAATGTAAACACGTATAAAAAACATGTACAAAATACTTTTATAATCATGTAATTCGTATCAAAATATATAAACAAAATAGCAATAAAATAATAATAATAATAATAAATGATCTATTCATTTGTAGGAAGCCACTAAATAATGTAAACTCGCGTCAAAATAAATAAACAAAATATCAATAAAAGAATGTGTATTTGTATGAAACTAGATATAGAAAATACACATAAAATAACCTAAATTTGTATAAAACTATATACAAAAAAACACAAAAATAATTTAAATTTGTATGAAAATAGATATACAAAATACACATAAAATTAGGTAAATTTGTATTGAAATACATATACAAAATACATTTAAAATAATGTAAATTTGAATGAAATTATATAAACAAATACACTTAAAATAACGTAAATATGTACAAAATATATATAAAAAATACACATTAAATAATGAAAATATGTATAAAAAAATATATACAAAACACAAATAGTATAATATAAAATCGTATCAAAATATATACACAGAATATTAATAAAATAATGTAAATTTGTATGAAAATTAAGATGCAAAATACCTATAAAATAACGCATATTTTTTTAAATTATATATACCAAAATACACATAAAATATTTGAATTTGTATTAAAATAAATATACAAAATGCACATACAATAAGATAAATTTGTATTGAAATAGATATGCAAAATACATATAAAACAATGTAAATTTGTTTCAAAATATACATACGAATAAACATAAAATAACGTAGATTTCTATAAAATATATATACAAAATACACATAAAATGAAGTAAATACGTCTAAGAAAATGTATACAAAATACACATAAAATAATGTAAATTCGTATCAAAATAAATAAACTAAATGCCAATAAAAGAAAGTTTACTTGTATAAATATAAATATACAAAATACACATAAAATAACGTAAAATTGTATAAAACTATATACAAAAATAGACAAAAATAATTAAATTTGTATGAAAATAGATATACAAAAGACACATAAAATAAGCAAAATTTGAATTGAAATAAATATAGAAAATACATAAAATAATGTAAATTTGTTTCAAAATATATATTCAAATACACATATAATAACGTAAATTTGTATAAAAATATATAAACAAAATACACATTAAATAATGTAAATACGTATAAAAGATATGTACGTAATGTAAAAATTTATAAAATTAAAGATGCAAAATACCCATAAAATAACTCATATTTAAAAAAAATATATATACAAAAATACCCATAAAATAATTAAATTTGTATTAAAATAAATATACAAAATACACATACAATAAGGTAGATTTTTATTGAAATAGATATGCAAAAAACACATAAAATAATGAAAATTTTTATCAAAATATATACGAATGCACACAATAAAATTACGTAATTTTTTATGAAAATATATATACAAAATACACATAAAATAATGTAAATACATAGAAAAATATATATACAAAATACACATAAAATAATGTAAATTCGTATCAAAATAAATAAACAAAATTTCCTCTAAAAGAATGTATATGTGTAGTAAAATATATATACAAAATACAAATAAAATAAAAAAAATTGTATAAAAATAATACAAAAATACACAAAAATAATTTAAATTTGTTTGAAAATAGATATGCAAAATACACATGAAATTAGGCAAATTTTTATTGAAATACATATACAAAATACACATAAAATAATGTAAATTTGTATGAAAATATATAAACAAATACACATAAGATAACGTAAATTTCCATAAAATATATGTACAAAATATACATTAAATAATGTAAATATGTCTAAAAATATATATACAAAATACACAGAATAACGTAAAATCGTATCAAAATAAATAAACAGACAATCAATAAAATAATGTAAATTTGTATGAAAATAAAGATGCAAAATACCCATATAATAACGCATATTTGTTTAAAAATATATATACAAAAATACACATAAAATAATTAAATTTGCATCAAATAAATATACAAAAGGCACATACAATAAAGAAAATTTGTATTGAAATAGATATGCGAAATACACATAAATAATGTAAATTTGTATCAAAATATATATACGAATACACATAAAATAGAGTAAATTTCTATGAAAATATATATTCAAAATACATATAAGATTATGTAAATAAGTAAAAAATATATATATCAAATACACCTTAAATAATGAAAATTCGTATCAAAATAAATAAACAAAATTCCGATAAAAGAACGTATATTTGTAGGAAAATAAATATACAAAATACACATAAAATTACGAAAAATTGAATAAAAATATATAATAAAATACACAAAATTAATTTCAATTTGTATGAAAATAGATATACATAATACACATATAATTAGTTAAATTTGTATTTAAATACATGTACAAAATACACATAAAATAATGTAAATTTGTATGAAATGAAAACAAATTCACATAAAATAACGTTCATTTGTATGAAATATATATACAAAATATACATAGAATAATGTAAAATCGTATCAAAATAAATACACAGAATATCAATAAAATAATGTAAATTTGTATGAAAATAAAGATGCAAAATACCCATAAAATAAAGCATTTTTTTATGAAAATACATATACAAAAATACACATAGAATAATTAAATTTGTATTAAAATTAATATACAAAATGCACGTACAATAAAATAAATTTATATTGAAAAAATATGCAAAATGCACATAAAACAATGTATATTTGTTTCAAAATATATATACGAATACACATAAAATAACATATATTTCTATAGAAATATATATACAAAATACACATGAAATGACGTAAATACGTATAAAAATATATATACACAATACACATTAAATAATGTGAATTCGCGTCAAAATAAATAAACAAAATATCAATAAAAAATGTGTATTTGTATGAAAATAGATATTCAAAATACACATAAAATATTTTAAATTTATATAAAACTCTTTTTATAAAAATATAAATACCAAAATAATAAAATATTTAAATTTGTATTACAATAAATATACAAAATGCACATACAATAAGGTAGATTTATATTGAAATAGATATGCTAAATACATATAAAACAATGTAAATTTGCTTCAAAATATATATACGAATACACATAAAATAACGTAGATTACTATAAAAATATATATACAAAATACACATTAAATGAAGTAAATACGTATAAGAAAATGTATACATAGTACACATAAAATAATTAAATTTGTATTAAAATAAATATACAAAATACACATACAATAAGGTAAATTTATATTGAAATAGATATGCAAAATAATCATAAAATAATGTAAATTTGTATCAAAACATATACGAATACACACAATAAAATAACGTAAATTTTTATGAAAATATATATAAAAAATACACATAAAATAATGTAAATACGTAGAAAAATATATATACAAAATACACATAAAATAATGTAAATTCTTATGAAAATAAATGAACAAAACTCCACTAAAAGAATGTATATTTGAAGGAAAATATAAATACAAAATACAAATAAAATAACTAAAATTTGTATAAAAATATATAAAAAATACATAAAAATAGTTTAAATTTGTTTGAAAATAGATATGCAAAATACACATAAAATTTGACAAATTTGTATTGAAATACATATACAAGTTACACAAAAAATATTGTAAATTTGTATGAAAATATATAAACAAATACACATAAAATAGCGTAAATTTATATAAAATATATATACAAAATACACATAGAATAATGTAAAATCGTATCAAAATAAATAAACAGAATATCAATAAAATAATGTAAATTTGTATGAAAATAAAGATGCAAAATACCCAAATAATAACGGATATTTTTACAAAAAAACACATAAAATAATTAAATTTGTATTAAAATAAATATACAAAATACACATACAATATGGTAAATTTGTATTGAAATAGATATGCAAAATACACATAAATAATGTAAATTTGTATCAAAATATATATACGAATACCCATAAAATAGAGTAAATTTCTATGAAAATATATATTCAAAACACAAATAAAATGATATAAATAAGTATAAAAATATACATATCAAATACACCTAAAATAATGTAAATTCGTATAAAAATAAATAACCAAAATTACGATAAAAGAACGTATATATGTAGGAAAATAAATATACAAAATACACATAAAATTACATAAATTTGTATAAAAATATATACAAAAATACACAAAATTAATTTCAATTTGTATGAAAATAGATATACAAAATACACATATAATTAAATAAATTCGTATTTAAATACATGTACAAAATATACATAAAATTAGGTAGATTTGTATTGAAATACATTAACAAAATACACATAAAATAATATTTAAATTTGAATGAAAATATATAAAAAATACACCTAAAATTACGTAAATTTGTATAAAATATATATAAAAAATACACATTAAACTATGTAAATATGTATAAAAAATATATATATACTAAACACAAATAGAATAATGTAAAATAGTATCAAAATAAATACACAGAATCTTAATAAAATAATGTAAATTTGTATGTAAATTAAGATGCAAAATACCCATAAAGAAACGCATTTTTTTATAAAAATATATATACTAAAATACACATAAAATATTTGAATTTGTATTAAAATAAATATACAAAATGCACATACAATAAGGTAAATTTGTATTGAAATAGATATGCAAAATACATATAAAACAATGTAAATTTGTTTCAAAATATATATACGAATACACGCAAAATAACATAGATTTCTATAAAAATATATACAAAATACACATAAAAAGAAGAAAATACGTATAAACAAATGTATACAAAATACACATAAAATAATGTAAATTCGTATCAAAATAAATAAACAAAATACCAATAAAAGAATGTGTATTTGTATAAATTTAAATATACAAAATACACATAAAATAACGTAAATTTGTATTAAACTATATACAAAAATACACAGAAGTAATTAAATTTGTATGAAAATATATATACAAAATAAAAATAAAATAAGCTAAATTTGAATTGAAATGTATATACAAAATACATAAAATAATGTAAATTTGTATCAAAATATTTACACAAATACACATTTAATAACGTTAATTTGTTTAAAAATATATAAACAAAATACACATTAAATAATGTAAACACGTATAAAAAACATGCACAAAATACACATATAATCATGTAATTCGTATCAAAATAAATAAACAAAATAGCAATAAAATAATAATTATAATAATAAATGGTCTATTCATTTGTATGAAGCCATTAAATAATGTAAACTCGCGTCAAAATAAATAAACAAAATATCAATAAAAGAATGTGTATTTGTATGAAACTAGATATAGAAAATACACATAAAATAACCTAAATTTGTATAAAACTATATACAAAAAAACACAAAAATAATTTTAATTTGTATGAAAATAAATATACAAAATACACATAAAATTAGGTAAATTTGTATTGAAATACATATACAAAATACATTTAAAATAATGTAAATTTGAATGAAATTATATAAACAAATACACTTAAAAAAACGAAAATTTGTATAAAATATATATAAAAAATACACATTAAATAATGAAAATATGTACAAAAAAATATATACAAAACACAAATAGTATAATATAAAATCGTATCAAAATATATACACAGAATATTAATAAAATAATGTAAATTTGTATGAAAACTAAGATGCAAAATACCTATAAAATAACGCATTTTTTTTTAATTATATATACCAAAATACACATAAAATATTTGAATTTGTATTAAAATAAATATACAAAATGCACATACAAAAAGGTAAATTTGTATTGAAATAGATATGCAAAATACATATAAAACAATGTAAATTTGTTTCAAAATATATACGAATACACACAATAAAATAAAGCAAATTTTATGAAAATATATATACAAAATACACTTTAAATAATGTAAATACATAGAAAAAAAAATATATATATATACAAATTACACATAAAATAATGAAAATTCGTATCAAAATTTCCTCTAAAAGAATGTATATTTGTAGGGAAAATATATATACAAAATACAAATAAAATAACAAAATTTGCATAAAAATATATACAAAAATATACAAAAAAAATTTAAATTTGTTTGAAAATAGATATGAAAAGTACACATGAAATTAGGCAAATTTTTATTGAAATACATATGCAAAATTCACATAAAATAATGTCAATTTGTATGAAACTATATAAACAAATACACATAAGATAACGTAAATTTCCATAAAATATATGTACAAAATATACATTAAATAATGTAAATATGTCTAAAAATATGTATACAAAATACACAGAATAACGTAAAATCGTATCAAAATAAATAAACAGACTATCAATAAAATAATGTAAATTTGTATGAAAATAAAGATGCAAAATACCCATATTTGTTTAAAAATATATATACAAAAATACACATAAAACAATTAAATTTGTATCAAAATAAATATACAAAAGGCACATACAATAAAGAAAATTTGTATTGAAACAGATATGCGAAATACACATAAATAATGTAAATTTGTATCAAAATATATACGAATACATAAAATAGAGTAAATTTCTATAATATATATTAAAATACATATAAAATTATGTAAATAAGTATAAAAAATAAAATATATATATATATATATATATATATATATATATATATATATATATATATATATATATATATATATATATATATATATATATATATATATATATATATATATATATATATATATATATATATATATATATATATATATATATATATATATATATATATATATATATATATATATATATATATATATATATATATATATATATATATATATATATATATATATATATATATATATATATATATATATATATATTTACATTTATATATGTATATTTATGTATTCATATATTTTTGATATTACATTGTTTATATGTATTTTACATAGAATAATGTAAAATCGTATCAAAATAAGTATACAGAATATCAATAAAATAATTTAAATTTGTATGAAAATAAAGATGCAAAATACCCATAAAATAAAGCATATTTTTTTAAAAATACATATACAAAATACACTTAGAATAATTAAATTCGTATTAAAATTGATATACAAAATGCACATACAATAAGGTAAATTTGTATTGAAAAAACCATAAAATACACATAAAACAGTGTAAATTTGTTTCAGAATATATATACGAATACATATAAAATAACGTTGATTTCCATAGGAATATATATACAAAATACATGAAATGATGTAAATACGTATAAAAATATATATACAAAATACATTAAATACTGTAAATTCGCGTCAAAATAAATAAACAAAATATCAATAAAAGAATGTATTTGTATGAAAATAGATATACAAAATACATAAAATAAACTAAATTTGTATCAAACTATATACAAAAATACACAAAAATATTTTAAATTTATGAAAATAAATATACAAAATACACATAAAATTAGGTAAATTTGTGTTGAAATACATGTACAAAATACACATAAAATAATATAAATTTGAATGAAAAGACATAAACAAATACACTTAAAATAACGTATATTTGTATGAAAAAATATATAAAACACAAATAGAATAATGTAAAATCGTATCAAAATAGATACACAGAATATTAATAAAATAATGTAAATTTGTTTGAAAATAAAGAGGCAAAATACCCATAAAATAACGCATTTTTATTTATAAAAATATATATACCAAAATACACATAAAAACATTAAATTTGTATTAAAATAAATATATAAAAAACACATACAATAAGGTAAATTTGTATTGAAATAGATATGCAAAATACATATAAAACAATGTAAATTTGTTTCTAAATATATATATTTTGAAACAAATTTACATTGTTATATATATTTTATATCTATTTTGTGTATTCTGTATTTATTTTTGTTATACATAGAATCATGTAAAATCGTATCAAAATAAGTACACAGAATATCAAGACAATAATTTAAATTTGTATGAAAACAAAGTTACAAAATACCCATAAAAAAGCATATTTTTTTTAAAAGTACATATACACAAATACAATTAGAATAATTAAATTCGTATTAAAATTAATATACAAAATGCACATACAATAAGGTAAATTTGCATTGAAAAAAAAAATCAAAATACACATAAAAAATTGTAAATTTTTTTCAAAATATATATAAGAATAAACATAAAATAAAGTTTATTTATATATGAATATATATAAAAAATACACATAAAACGATGTAAATACGTATAAAAAATATATACAAAATACATTAAATAATGTAAATTCGCGTCAAAATAAATAAACAAAATATCAATAAAAGTGTATTTGTATGAAAATAGATATTCAAAATACACATAAAATAACCTAAATTTGTATCAAACTATATACAAAAATACAATTTTTTTTTTAAATTTGTATGAAAATAAATATACAAAATACACATAAAATTAGGTAAATTTGTATTGAAATACATATACAAAATACACATAAAATATTGTAAATTTGAATGAAAAGACATAAACAAATACACTTAAAATAACGTAAATTTGTATAAAAAATATATACAAAACACAAATAGAATAATTTAAAATCGTATCAAAATAAATACAAAGAATATTAATAAAAAAATGTAAATTTTTATTAAAATAAAGAGCCAAAATACCCAAAAAATAACACATACAATTTTTTTATTTGAATTTTTATTTTTATTTTTTTTATTTTTTTACATTGCTGCCTATTGCGCCGGTAGGCTTCTTCCCGGTGGATCCTGATGGTCGGTCCAAGGCTTCATTCCAGCGGGTCCTGATGGTCGGCCCAGCCCGTTCTGGCGCAGGCGAGTGTTTATAGTGGCGCCATCTTGCATTGGCTCATGCTGCCCTCCCAGAGCTCATCTTTGATCCTAGAATCTAGAGTCCGGGTTGATAGGTGGTCTTTTGGACAGCATGTGGGTAGTTTTAAGCCACTCGGCGGCGGCTGAAAAATCCCAGCTTGGTGGCACCGGGCGGGGATTGAACTCGCGTCCTCCTGAACACGAGGCCGTTACTTTGACGACTCAGCCACCGCCTCCCCCAATTAAAACGAATATATAAAAAACACATACAATAAGTTAAATTTGTATTGAAATAGATATGCAAAATACATATAAAACAATGTAAATTTGTTTCAAAATATATATACGAATACACATAAAATAACGTAGATTTCTATAAAAATACATATACAAAATTCACATAAAATGAATTAGATACGTATAAAAAAATGTACACAAAATACACATAAAATAATGGAAACTCGTATCAAAATAAATATACAAAATACCAATAAAAGAATGTCTATTTGTATAAATATAAATATACAAAATACACATAAAATAACGTAAATTTATATAAAACTATATACAAAAATACACAGAAGTATTTTAATTTGTATGAAAATAGGAATACAAAATAAGGTAAATTCGTTTCAAATTCAATAAACAAAATTCAGATAAAAGAACGTAAATTTGTAGTAAAATAAATATACAAAATACACATAAAATAACGAAAATTTGTATGAAAATATATAAAAAATAAACAAAATAATTTCAATTTGAATGAAAATAAATATACAAAATACACATGTATTTTGTATATATATTCACACAAATTAATTACTTTGTATATTTTTGCATATAGTTTTATATAAATTTACGTTATTTATTGTATTTATAATTATATTTATACAATACATTCTTTATTAGTATTTATTTATTTGATACAGTTTACATTATTTTATGTGTATTGTATACCTTTTATAAGTATTTACTTCATTTTATGTGTATTTTGAATATTTATTTTCATAGAAATCTACGTTATTTTATGTGTATTCGTATATATATTTTGAAAAAAATTTACATGGTTTTATATGTATTTTGCATATCTATTTCAATACAAATTTACCTTATTGTATGTGCATTGTATGTATAGATTTCTATAAAAATATATACAAAATACACATAAAATGAAGTAAATACGTATAAAAAAATGAATACAAAATACACATAAAAATCGTATCAAAATAAATTAACAAAATACCAGTAAAAGAATGTGTATTTGTATCAATATAAATATACAAAATACACATAAAATATTGTAAATTTGTATTAAACTATATACAAAAATACACAGAAGTAATTAAATTTGTATGAAAATATATATTCAAAATACAGCTAAAATAAGCTAGATTTGAATTGAAATGTACATACAAAATACATAAAATAATGTAAATCTGTATCAAACTATTTATACAAATACATATAATAACGTATATTTGTTTAAAAATATATAAACAAAATACGCATTAAGTAATCTAAATACGTATAAAAAATATGTACAAAATACACATATAATCATGTAATTCGTATCAAAATAAATAAACAAAATAGCAATAAAATAATGTAAATTTGAATGAAAAAACATATACAAATACCGCAAATTTCTATAAAAATATATATACAAAAGTGCACATAAAATAAAGTAAATTTTCATAAAAATATATATACAAAAGACACACTAAATAATGTAAATGCGTAACCTAAATTTTTATAAAACTATATACAAAAATACACAAAAATAATTTAAATTTGTTTGAAAAGAAATATGCAAAATACATATAAAATTAGGTAAATTTGTATTGAAATACATATACAAAATACACATCAAATAATGTAAATTTGAATGAAAATATATAAACAAATACACTTAAAATAACGTAAATTTGTATAAAATATATATGCAAGATACACATTAAATAATGTAAATGTGTATAAAAAAATATATACAAAAAACAAATAGAATAATGTAAAATCGTATCAAAATAAATACACAGAATATCAATAAAATAATGTAAATTTGTATGAAAATAAAGATGCAAAATTCCCAGAAATTATCGCATTTTTTATAAAAATATATATACCAAAATACACATAAAATATTTAAATTTGTATTGATATAAATATACAAAATGCATATACAGTAAGGTAAATTTGTATTAAAAAAGATATTCAAAAATACATATAAAACAACGTAAATTTGTTTCAAAATATAAATACGAATACACATAAAATAAAGTAGATTTCTATAGAAATATATATACAAAATACATATGAAATTATTTTAATAAGTATAAAACTATATATACAAAATACATATCAAATAATGTTAATTCGTGTCAAAATAAATAAACAAAATATCATGAAAAGAATGTGTATTTGTATGAAAATAGATAATAGATAATAAATTTGTATAAAATATATATGCAAGATACACATTAAATAATGTAAATGTGTATAAAAAAGTATATAAAAAAAACAAATAGAATAATGTAAAATCGTATCAAAATAAATACACCGAATATTAATAAAATAATGTAAATTTGTATAAAAATAAAGATGCAAAATACCCATAAAATAGCGCATTTCTTATAAAAATATATATACCAAAATACACATAAAATATTTAAATTTGTATTGAAATAAATATACAAAATGCACATACAATAAGGTAAATTTGTATTGAAAGAGATATGCAAAAATACATATAAAACAATGTAAATTTGTTTCAAAATATATATACGAATACAAATAAAAAAACGTAGATTTCTATAAAAATATATATACAAAATACACATAAAATTAAGTAAATACGTTTAAAAAAATGTATACAAAATACACATAAAATAATGTAAATTCGAATTAAAATAAATAAACAAAATACCAATAAAAGAATGTGTATTTGGATAAATATAAACATACAAAATACACATACAAAATAAACATAAAATAAGGTAGATTTGTAATAAAATATATGTACAAAATACACATACAATAATGTAAATTTATATGAAAATATATACAAATACACATAAAATACCATGAATTTGTATAAAAATATATATTCAAAATAAATATTAAAAAATGTAAGAGCGTATAAAAATATATATACAAAGTACATATAAAATGAAAATTAATATGCAAAATACCGATAAAATAACGCATTTTTTATAAAATTATTGATACCAAAATACACATAAAATATTTGAACTTGTATTAAAATAAATATACAAAATGCACATACAATAAGGTAAATTTGTATTGAAATAGATATGCAAAATACATATAAAATAATGTAAATTTGTTTCAAAATATATATACGAATACACATAAAATAACGTAGATTTCTCTAAAAATACATATACAAAATACACATAAAATTAAGTAAATGCGTATAAAAAAATGTATACAAAATACACATAAAATAATGTAAATTCGTATAAATGTAAATAAACAATATACCAATAAAAGAATGTGTATTTGTATAAATATAAATATACAAAATGCACATAAAATAACGTAAATTTATATAAAACTATATACATAAAATAACGCAAATTTCTATAAAAATATATGTACAAAAATGAACATTAGATAAATTTGCATAAAAATATATATACAAAACACACATTAGATAATGTAAATGAGTATAAAAATATGTATACAAAATACCTATGAAATAATCTAAATTCGTATCGAATTAAATTAAGAAATACCAATAAAATAATGTAATTTTGCATGAAAATATATACAAAATACACATAAAATAGCCTAAATACAAATACAAATATACACATAAAATAATTTAAAATTGAATGAAATAAATATACAAAATAAATATAAAATAAGGTAAATTTGTAATGAAATATATGAAAAAATACACATAAAATAATATAAATTTGTATGAAAATATATATACAAATACACATTAAATAACATGAATTTGTATAAAATTTGTATCAAAATATATACTTATATACACAATAAAATAACGTAATTTTTTTATGAAAATGTATATACAAAATTCACATAAAATAATTTAAATACGTAGAAAAATATATATACAAAAAACACATAAAATAATGTAAATATGTATGAAAATATATAAACAAATACACATAAAATAATGTAAATTTGGATAAAATATATATACAAAATGAACATTAAATAATGTAAATATATATAAAAAAAAAATATATAAAAAAAACACATAGAATCATGTTAAATCGTATCAAAATAAATAAAGAGAATATCAATAAAATAATGTAAATTTGTATGAAAATAAAGATGCAAAATATCCATATAATAACGCATATTTGCATAAAAATATATATACAAAAATACATATAAAATAATTAAATTTGTATTAAAATAAATATACAAAATGCACGTACAATAAAGTAAATTTGTATTGAAATAGATATGCAAAATACACATTAATAATGTAAATTTGTATCAAAATATATATACGAATACTCATAAAATAGAGTACATTTCTATGAAAATATACATAAAAAATAGATATACAAAATACACATATAACTAGTTAAATTTGTATTTAAATACATGTACAAAAAACACATAGAATAATGTAGATTTGTATGAAATGAAAACAAATACATTTTATATAAAATATATATACAAAATACACAAAGAATAATGTAAAATCGTATCAAAATAAATACACAGAATATCAATAAAAGAATGTAAATTTGTATGAAAATAAAGATGCAAAATACCCATAAAATAAAGCATATTTTTATAAAAATACATACACAAAAATACACATAGATTAATCAAATTTGTATTAAGATTAATATACAAAATGCACATGTATTTTGTATATAATATTTTTATAGAAATCTACGTTATTTTATGTGTATTCGTATATATATTTTGAAACAAATTTACATTGTTTTATATGTATTTTGCATATCTATTTCAATACAGATTTACCTTATTGTGTGTATTTTGTATATTTATTTTAATACAAATTAATTTTTCATGTGTATTTTGGTATATATATTTTATAAAAAATGCGTTATTTAATGGTATTTTGCATCTTTATTTTCATACAAATTTATATTGTTTTAATATTCTGTGTATTTATTTTGATACGATTTTACATTATTCTATTTGTGTTTGTATATATCTTTTATACGTATTTACATTATTTAATGTGTATTTGTATATTTTAAAACAAACTTACGTTATTTTATGCATATGTTAAAATATTTTGATACAAATTTACATTATTTTATGTACTTGTATATATTTCAATACAAATTTAGTTTATTTTATGTATATTTTTATATCTATTTTCATTCGTATCAAAATAAATAAACAAAATAGCAATAAAATAATGTAAATTTGTATGAGAAAACATATACAAATACACATAAAATAACGCAAATTTCTAAAAAAAATATATGTACAAAAATGCACATAAAATAAAGTAAATTTGCATAAAAATATATATACAAAACACACATTTAATAATGTATATGCGTACATAAAATAACCTTAATTTGTATAAAACTATATACAAAATACACAAAAATATTTAAAATTTATATGAAAAGAAATATACAAAAT
This sequence comes from Eriocheir sinensis, assembly GCF_024679095.1. Classification (NCBI taxonomy): domain Eukaryota; kingdom Metazoa; phylum Arthropoda; class Malacostraca; order Decapoda; family Varunidae; genus Eriocheir; species Eriocheir sinensis. The sequence goes on along the minus strand of NW_026110297.1, from coordinate 438,231 downwards.
ACACATAAAATTAGGTAAATTTGTATTGAAATACATATACAAAATACACATAAAATAATGTAAATTTGAATGAAAATATATAAACAAATACACTTAAAATAACGTAAATTTGTATAAAATATATATGCAAGATACACATTAAATAATGTAAATGTGTATAAAAAAATATATACAAAAAAGAAATAGAATAATGTAAAATCCTATCAATATAAATACACAGAACATCAATAAAATAATGTAAATTTGTATGAAAAGAAAGATGCAAAATTCCCATAAAATAGCGCAATTTTTTTAAAAATATATATACCAAGATACACATAAAATATTTAAATTTGTATTGAAATAAATATACAAAGTGCATATACAGTAAGGTAAATATGTATTGAAAGAGATATTCAAAAATACATCTAAAACAAAGTAAATTTGTTTCAAAATATATATACGAATACACAAAATAACGTAGATTTCTATAGAAATATATATACAAAATACACATGAAATTATGTAAATACGTATAAAAATATATATACAAAATACATATCTAGGTAAATTCGTGTCAAAATAAATAAACAAAATATCATGAAAAGAATGTGTATTTGTATGAAAATAAATAATAGCTAATAAATTTGTACGAAATATATATGCAAGATACACATTAAATAATGTAAATATGTATAAAAAAAATATATACAAAAAACAAATAGAATAATGTAAAATCGTATCAAAATAAATACACCGAATATTAATAAAATAATGTAAATTTGTATGAAAATAAAGATGCAAAATTCCCATCAAATAGCGCATTTCTTATAAAAATATCTATACCAAAATACACATTAAATATTTAAATTTGTATTGAAATAAATATACAAAATACACATACAATAAGGTAAACTTGTATTGAAAGAGATATACAAAAATACATATAAAACAATGTGAATTTGTTCAAAATATATATACGAAAACACATAAAATAACGTAGTTTTGTATAAAAATATATATACAAAATACACATAAAATTAAGTAAATATGTATAAAAATAGATATGCAAAATACACATAGAATAATGTAAAATTGTTTCAAAAAAAAAATAAACAGAATATAAATAATATAATGTAAATTTGTATGAAAATAAAAATGCAAAATACCCATAAAATAAAGTATATTTTTATAAAAATACATATACAAAAATACACATAGCATAATTAAATTTGTATTAAAATTAATATACAAAATGCATATACAATAAGATAAATTTGTATTGAAAAAATAAGCAAAATACACATAAAACAGTGTAAATTTATTTCAAAATCTATATACGAATACTCATAAATCAACGGAGATTTCTATAGAAATATATATACAAAATACACATCAAATGATGTAAACACGTATAAAAATATTTATTTAAAATACACATTAAATAATGTAAATTCTCGTCAAAATAAATAAACAAAATATCAATAAAAGAATGTGTATTTGTATGAAGATAGATATACAATATACACATAAAATCACCTAAATTTGTATAAAACTATATACAAAAATACACAAAAATAATTTTAATTTGTATGAAAATAAATATACAAAATACACATAAAATTAGGTAAATTTGTATTGAAATACATTTACAAAATACACATAAAATAATGTAAATTTGAATGAAAATATATAAACAAATACACTTAAAATAACGTAAATTTGTATAAAATATATATAAAAAATACACATTAAGTAATGTAAATATGTATAAAAAAATATATACAAAACACAAATAGAATAATATAAAATCGTATCAAAATAAATACACAGAATATTAATAAAATAATGTAAATTTGTATGAAAATTAAGATGCAAAATGCCCATAAAATAACGCATTTTTTATAAAAATATTTATACCAAGACACACATAAAATATTTGAATTTGTATTAAAATAAGTATACAAAATGCACATTCAATAAGGTAAATTTGTGTTGAAATAGATATGCAAAATACATATAAAACCATATAAATTTTTTTCAAAATATATACGAATACATAAAATAACGTAGATTTCTATGAAAATAAATATACAAAATACACATAAAATGAAGTAAATACGTATAAAAAAAGGTATACAAAATACACATAAAATAATGTAAATTTATATAAAACTATATGCAAAAATACACAAAAGTAATTCAATTTGTTTGAAAATAGATATACAAAATGCATGTGTATTTTGTATATTTATTTTCATACAAATTGAAATTATTTTGTTTATTGTATATATTATCACACAAATTTTCCTTATTTTATGTGTATTTTGTATATTTATTTTTCTACAAATATACGTTCTTTTATCTGAATTTTGTTTATTGAATTTGAAACGAATTTACCTTACTTTGTATATCTATTTTCATACAAATTAAAATACTTCTGTGTATTTTTGTATATAGTTTTATATAAATTTACGTTATTTAATGTGTATTTTGTATATTTATATTTATACAAATACACATTCTTTTATTGGTATTTTGTATATTTATTTTGATACGAATTTACATTATTTTATGTGTATTTTGTATACATTTTTATACGTTTTACTTCATTTTATGTGTATTTTATATATATTTATAGAAATCTACGTTATTTTATGTGTATTCATATATATTTTGAAACAAATTTACATTGTTTTATATGTATTTTGCATATCTATTTCAATATAAATTTACCTTATTGTATGTGTTTTTTATATATTTATTTTAACTCTAATTTAATTTTTTTATGTGTATTATGGTATATATATTTTTATAAATAAAAAAAAAATGAATTATTTTATGGGTATTTTTCATATTTATTTTCATACAAATTTAAATTATTATATTAATATTCTGTGTATTTATTTTGATACTATTTTACATTATTCTATTTGTGTTTTGTATATATTTTTTATACAAATTTACGTTATTTTAAGTGTATTATTTTATGTCTTTTCATTCAAATTTACATTATTTTATGTGTATTTTGTATATATTTCAATACAAATTTACCTAATTTTATGTGTGTATTTTGTATATTTATTTTTTACAAATTTAAAATATTTTGTGTATTCTTGTATATATTTGATACAAATTTAGGTTATTTTATGTGTATTTTATGTGTATTCGTATATATATTTTGAAAGAAATTTACACTGTTTTATGTATTTTGCGTTTTTTTTCAATACAAACTTACCTTATTGTATGTGGATTTTGTATATATTAATTTAATACAATTTAATTATTCTATGTGTATTTTTGTATATTTAAAAAAAATGCTTTTATTTCATGGGTATTTTGCATCTTTATTTTCATACAAATTTAAATTATTTATTGATATTCTGTGTATATTTTCATACGATTTTACATTATTCTATGTATACCAAAATAAATACAAAATACAAAAAAATAGATATGTAAAATACATATAAACAATGTAAATTTGTTTCAAAATATATATATGAATACACATGAAATAAGGTAGATTTCTATAAAAATATATATATACAAAATACACATAAAATAATGTAAATTAGTATCAAAATAAATAAACAAAATACCAATAAAAGAATGTGTACTTGTATAAATATATATATTCAAAATACACATTAAATAATATAAATTTGTTTAAAACTATACAAAATACACATGAAATGATGTAAATACATATAAAAATATATATACAAAATACACATTAAATAATGTAAATTCGCGTCAAAAAAAAAAAAAAAATATCAATAAAAGAATGTGTATTTGTATAAAAATAGATATACAAAATACACATAAAATAATCTAAATTTGTAACAAACTATATACAAAAATACACAAAAATATTTTAAATTTGTATGGAAATAAATATACAAAATACACATAAAATTAGGTAAATTTGTATTGAAATACATACACAAAATACACGTAAAATAATGTAAATTTGAATGAAAATACATAAACAAATACACTTAAAATAACGTAAATTTGTATAAAAAAAAATATGTACAAAACACAAATAGAATAATGTAAAATCGTATCAAAATAAATACACAGAATATTAATAAAATAATGTAAATTTGTATGAAAATAAAGAAGTAAAATACCCATAAAATAACGCATTTTTTTTATTTATAAAAATATATATACCAAAATACACATCTAAAAATTAAATTTGTATTAAAATAAATAAACAAAAAAATACAAAATACAAAATGCAAAATACATATAAAACAATGTAAATTTGTTTCAAAATATATATACGAATAAACATAAAATAACGTAGATTTCTATAAAAATATATATACAAAATACACATAAAATGAACTAAATACGTATAAAAAAATGTATACAAAATACACATAAAATAATGTAAATTCGTATCAAAATAAATAAACAAAATACCAATAAAAGAATGTGTATTTGTATAAATATAAATATACAAAATACACATAAAATAACGTAAATTTATATAAAACTATTTACAAAAATACACAAAAGTAATTAAATTCGTATGAAAATAGATATACAAAATACAGATAAATAAGCTAAATTTGAATTGAAATGTATATACAAAATACATAAAATAATGTAAATTTGTATCAAAATATTTATAAAAATACATATAATAACGTAAATTTGTTTAAAAATATATAAACAAAATACACATTAAGTAATGTAAATACGTTAAAAAAATATGTACAAAATACACATATAATCATTTAATTCGTATCAAACTAAATAAACAAAATATCAATAAAATAATGTAAATTTGCATGACAAAGCATATACAAATACATATAAAATAACGCTAATTTCTATAAAAATATATGTTCAAAAATGAACGTAAAATAAAGTAACTATGGATAAAAATATATATACAAAGCACACATTAAATAATGTAAATGCGTACATAAAATAACCTAAATTTGTATAAAACTATATACAAAAATACACAAAAATAATTTAAATTTGTATGAAAAGAAATATACAAAATACACATAAAATTAGGTTAATTTGTATTGAAATACATTTACAAAATACATAAAATAATGTAAATTTGAAAGAAAATATATAAACAAATACACATATAATAACGTAAATTTGCATGAAATATATATACAAAATACACATTAAATAATGTAAATATGTATAAAAAATATATATATAAAACACAAATAGAATAATGTAAAATCGTATCAAAATTTACGTTATTATATATATTTTTATAAATATTTTGATACAAATCTACATTATTTTATGTATTTATATATACATTCATTCAAATTTAGCTTATTTATATATTTTGTATATCTATTTCATACAATTTAATTACTTCTGTATTTTGTATATAATTTATACAAATTTACGTTATTTTGTGTATTTTATATTTATATTTATACAAATACACATTCTTTATTGGTATTTGTTTATTTAATTTGATACGAATTTACATTTATTTTATGTGTATTTTGCTACATTTTTATACGTATTTACTTATTTTATGTGTATTTTGTATATATATTTTATAGAAATTCATTTTTTTATTCGTGTATTTTTTATATATTTTGTTATATGTATTTTTATATCTCTTTCAATACAAATTTACCTTATTGTATGTGCATTTTGTATATTTATTTTAATACAAATTTAAATATTTTATGGGTATTTTGGTATATATATTTTTAAGAAATGCGCTATTTTATGAATTTTGCATCTTTATTTTTATACAAATTTACATTATTTTATTAATATTCGGTGTATTTATTTTGATACAATTTTACATTACTCTATTTGTTTTTGTATATATTTTTTATACATATTTACATTATTTAATGTGTATCTTGCATATACATTTATACAAATTCATTATCTATTATCTATTTTCATACAAATACATTCTTTTCATGATATTTGTTTATTTATTTTGACACAATTTACATTATTTGATATGTATTTTGTATATATATTTTTATACGTATTCACATAATTTCATATGTATTTTGTATATATATTTCTATAGAAATCTAATTTAATTTATGTGTATTCGTATATATATTTTGAAACAAATTTACATTGTTTTATATGTATTTTTGAATATCTCTTTCAATACAAATTTACCTTACTGTATATGCATTTTGTATATTTATTTCAATACAAATTTAAATATTTTATGTGTATTTTGGTATATGTATTTTTATAAAAAAATGCGATAATTTCTGGGAATTTTGCATCTTTATTTTCATACAAATTTACATCATTTTATTGATATTCTGTGTATTTATTTTGATACGATTTTACATTATTCTATTTGTTTTTTGTATATATTTTTTATACACATTTATATTATTTAATGTGTATCTTGCATATATATTTTATACAAATTTACGTTATTTTAAGTGTATTTGTTTATATATTTTAATTCAAATTTACATTATTTGATGTGTATTTTGAAAATGTATTTCAATACAAATTTACTTAATTTTATGTGTATTTTGTATATTTCTTTTCAAACAAATTTAAATTATTTTTGTGTATTTTTATAACGTAAATTTGTATAAAAAAATATGTAGAAAACACAAATAGAATAGTGTAAAATCGTATCAAAATAAATACACAGAATAATAATAAAATAATGTAAATTTGTATGAAAATAAAGAAGCAAAATTCCCAAAAATATCGCATTTTTATTTATAAAAATATATATACCAAAATACACATCAAAAAATTAAATTTGTATTAAAATAAATATACAAAAAACACATACAATAAGGTAAATTTGTATTGAAATAGATATGCAAAATACATATAAAGCAATGTAAAGATCTAGGTTATTTTATGTACGCATTTACATTATTTAATGTGTGTTTTGTATATATATTTTTATCCAAAGTTACTTTATTTTACGTTCATTTTTGGACATATATTTTTATAGAAATTAGCGTTATTTTATATGTATTTGTATATGTTTTCTCATACAAATTTACATTATTTTATTGATATTTTGTTTATTTAGTTTGATACGAATTACATGATTATATGTGTATTTTGTACATATTTTTTATACGTATTTACATTACTTAATCTGTATTTTGTTTATATATTTTTAAACAAATTTACGTTATTATATGTATTTTTATAAATATTTTGATACAAATTTACATTATTTTATGTATTTTGTATATACATTTCAATTCAAATTTAGCTTATTTTATCTGTATTTTGTATATCTATTTTCATACGAATTTAATTACTTCTGTGTATTTTTGTATATAGTTTTATACAAATTTACGTTATTTTATGTGTATTTTGTATATTTATATTTATACAAATTCACATTCTTTTATTGGTATTTTGTTTATTTATTTTGATTCGAATTTACATTATTTTATGTGTATTTTGTATACATTTTCTTATACGTATTTGTATATTTATTTCAATGCAAATTTAAATATTTTATGTGTATTTTGGTATATATGTTTTTATAAGATTACGAAAATTTGAATAAAAATATATACAAAAAAACAAAAAAATAAATTTCAATTTGTATGAAAATAGATATACAAAATACACATATAATTAGTTAAATTTGTATTTAAATACATGTACAAAATACACATAAAATAATGTAAATTTGAATGAAAGGAAAACAAATTCACATAAAATTCGCGTCAAAATAAATAAACAAAATATCAATAAAAGAATGTGTATTTGTATGAAAATAGATATACAAAATACACATAAAATAACCTAAATTTGTATCAAACTATATACAAAAATACACAAAAATATTTTAAATTTGTATGAAAATAAATATACAAAATACACATAAAATTAGGTAAATTTGTAATGAAATACATACACAAAATACACATAAAATAATGTAAATTTGAATGAAAATACATAAACAAATACACTTAAAATAACGTAAATTTGTATAAAAAAATATGTAGAAAACACAAATAGAATAGTGTAAAATCGTATCAAAATAAATACACAGAATAATAATAAAATAATGTAAATTTGTATGAAAATAAAGAAGCAAAATACTCATAAAATGACGCATTTTTTTTATTTATAAAAATATATATACCAAAATACACATCAAAAAATTAAATTTGTATTAAAATAAATATACAAAAAACACATACAATAAGGTAAATTTGTATTGAAATAGATATGCAAAATACATATAAAGCAATGTAAATTTGTTTCAAAATATGTATACGAATACACATAAAATAACGTAGATTTCTATAAAAATATATATACAAAATACACGTAAAATGAATAAAAAACGTATAAAAAAATGTATACAAAATACACATAAAATAATGTAAATTCGTATCAAAATAAATAAACAAAATACCAATAAAAGAATGTGTATTTGTATAAATATAAATATACAAAATACACATAAAATAACGTAAATTTATATAAAACTATATACAAAAATACACAGAATTGAAATATATATACAAAATACATGAAATAAAGTAAATTTGTATCAAAATATTTATACAAATACACATATAATAACGTAAATTTGTATGAAAATATAAAAACAAAATACACATTAAATAATGGAAATACATATAAAAAAATGTGTACAAAATACACATATAATCATGTAATTCGTATCAAAATAAATAAACAAAATACCAATAAAATAATGTAAATTTGTATGAGTAAACGTGTATGTTGCATATTTTTTCAATACAAATTTACATTATTATATACGCATTTTGTATATTAATTTTAATACAAATTTAATTATTCGATGTGTATTTTTGTATCTGTATTTTTATAAACATATGCTTTATTTTTTGGGTTTTTTGCATCTTTATTTTCATACAAATTTACATTATTTTATTGATATTCTGCTCATTCATTTTGATACGAATTGACATTATTCTATGTGTATTTTGTATATATTTTTCATACAAATTTACGTTATTTTATGTGTATTTGTTTATATATTTTGACACAAATTTACAATATCTTATGGCTATTTTGTACATACATTTCAAAAGAAATTTACCTAGTTTTATGTGTATTTTGTATATCTATTTTCATACAAACTCAAATTATTTCTAGGTATTTTTGTATATATTTTAATACAAATTTTAGTTATATTATGTGTATTTTGTAAATTTATTTTCATTCAAATATATATTATTTTATTGGTGTTTTGTTGATTTATATTGATACGAATTTACATTATTTTATATGTACTTTGTATATATATTTTTATACGCTTTTACATTATTTAATATTTATTTTCAATATATACTTTTATACAAATTCATGGTATTTTATGTGTATTTGTATATATATTTTCATATAAATTTACATTATTTTATATGTATTTTGTACATATATTTTATTACAAATCTACCTTATTTTATATTTATTTTGTATATGTATTTTGTATATTTATATTTATCCAAATACACATTATTTTATTGGTATTCTGTTTATTTATTTTAAATCGAATTTACATTATTTTATGTGTATTTTGTATACATTTTTTTATACGTATTTACTTAATTTTATGTATATTTTGTATATATATTTTTATAGAAATCTACGTTTTTTTATTTGTATTCGTATATATATTTTGAAACAAATTTACATTGTTTTATATGTATTTTTGCATATCTCTTTCAATACAAATTTACCTTATTGTATGTGCATTTTTGTATATTTATTTCAATACAAATTTAAATATTTTATGTGTATTCTGGTATATATATTTTTATAAGAAATGCACTATTTTATGGGAATTTTGCATCTTTAATTTCATACAAATTTACATTATTTTATCAATATTCGGTGTATTTATTTTCATACGATTTTACATTATTCTATTTGTTTTTTGTATATACTTTTTTATACATATTTACATTATTTAATGTGTATCTTGCATATATATTTTATACAAATTTATTATCTATCATCTATTTTCATACAAATACACATTCTTTTCATGATATTTTGTTTATTTATTTTCACACGAGTTTACATTATTTGATATGTATTTTGTATATATATTTTTATACATATTTACATAATTTCATATTTATTTTGTATATATATTTCTATAGAAATCTACTTTATTTTATATGTATTCGTATATATATTTTGAAACAAATTTACATTGTTTTATATGTATTTTTGAATATCTCTTTTAATACAAATTTACGTTACTGTATATGCATTTTGTATATTTATTTCAATACAAATTTAAATATTTTATGTGTATTTATTTTGATACGATTTTACATTATTCTATTTGTTTTTTGTATATATTTTTTTATACACATTTACATTATTTAATGTGTATCTTGCATATATATTTTATACAAAGTTACGTTATTTTAAGTGTATTTGTTTATATATTTTCATTCAAATTTACATTTATTTTAATTCGAAATTACATTATTTTATGTGTATTTTTTATACATTTTTTTTATACGTATTTACTTAATTTTATGTGTATTTTGTATATATATTTTTATAGAAATCTACGTTTTTTTTTTTGTATTCGTATATATATTTTGAAACAAATTTACATTGTTTTATATGTATTTTTGCATATCTTTTTCAATACAAATTTACCTTATTGTATGTGCATTTTGTGTATTTATTTCAATGCAAATTTAAATATTTTATGTGTATTTTGATATATATATTTTTATAAGAAATGCGCTATTTTATGGGATTTTTGCATCTTTATTTTCATACAAATTTACATTATTTTATTAATATTCGGTGTATTTATTTTGATACGATTTTACATTATTCTATTTGTGTTTTGTATATATTTTTTTATACATATTTACATTATTTAATGTGTATTTTGTATATATATTTGATACAAATTTACGTTATTTTAAGTGTATATGTGTATATATTTTTATTCAAATTTCCATTATTTTATGTGTATTTTGTATATGTATTTCAATACAAATTTACCAAATTTTATGTGTATTTTGTATATTTATTTTCATACAAATTTAAATTATTTTTGTGTATTTTTGTATATAGTTTTATACAAACTTAGGTTACTTTATGAGTATTTTGTATATCTATTTTCATACAAATACACATTCTTTTATTGATATTTTGTTTATTTATTTTGACGAGAATTTAAATTATTTAATGTGTATTTTGTATATATATATTTTTATACGTATTTACATCATTTCATGTGTATTTTGTATATATATTTCTATAGAAATCTACGTTATTTTATGTGTATTCGTATATAGATTTCTGAACAAATTTACACTTTTATGTGCATTTTGTATATTTTTTCAATACAAATTTTCCTTATTGTACGTGCATTTTGTATATTAATTTTAATACACATTTAATTATTCTATGTGTATTTTTGTATATGTATTTTTAAAAAAATATGCTTTATTTTATGGGTATTTTGCATCTTTATTTTCATACAAAATTACATTATTTTATTGATATTCTGTGTATTTATTTTGATACGATTTTACATTATTCTATGTATATTTTGTATATCTATTTTATACAAATGTACGTTATTTTATGTGAATTTGTTTTCATTTCATACAAATTTACATTATTTTATATGTATTTTGTACATGTATTTAAATACAAATTTAACTAATTATATGTGTATTTTGTATATCTATTTTCATACAAATTGAAATTTCTTTTTTTCTTTTTTTGTGTATATTTTTATTCAAATTTTCGTAATTTTATGCGTATTTTGTATATTTATTTTCCTACAAATATACGTTCTTTTATCGGAATTTTGTTTATTTATTTTGATACGAATATTCTTTTTTTTAGGTGTATTTGATATATATATTTTTATACTTATTTACATAAATTTACATGTATTTTGAATATATATTATCATAGAAATTTACTCTATATGTTTATACAAAAAAACAAAAATAATTTAAATTTGTATGAAAATAAATATACAAAATACACATAAAATTAGGTAAATTTGTATTTAAATACATATACAAAATACACTTAAAATAATGTAAATTTGAATGAAATTATATCAGCGTCAGCTCTACCTGTCCCCTGTGACGTGCCTTCTTCGGAAGGTGGCTGGGCATCGAGTGCAGGTGAGGAGGGTGATGAGGCGTCATTTGCAGCAGGGGCGACGATGTTGGCCTGGATAAACTCCTGCAAGGTATCAACATTACTTGTTAGTTCGGTGATCTTCTCGCCAGCCGTCAGCCTTTCATCCTGTTGATGGAGTCGCGTTTCCATCTGCTGTGTCAACAGGCAGATCTTGCAGACGGTCGATCGTCCTGAGAAGAAATGACCAGAGAAGTTTCCTGTGCAAGTCGAACATTTCTTTAGCGCCATCTTGGTAAGGAGGAGAGAGCAAGTGAGTAGTGTATATCTATATATTTGCTTTGCTTTTTCTTTTTCGTAGGGCAGAGGGACGCGCGCGTGAATAAGCGAGAATAAGTGTGAGAGAGAGAGAAGGCGTAGAGAGGGAGATGGAGATGGAGAGGAGAGAGAGAGAGAGAGAGAGGTGGGAACGAGATAGGGAGGTGAGAAAGGGGAGACAGAGAGAGGGCAAGGGGAGGGTAGTTCTGAGAGTGAGAGGGGGGGGGCAACAGAGGAGGCGAGAGAAGAGGAGGAGCGAAACGCGAGGGACAGGGAGAGAGAGACGCAGGTGAGGAAAAATTAAGAGGATTAGTGTGTCTCTGGGGAATACTCTGGTCAAGTCAGGTCAGGTAACTCTGCACACCTGCGTAGGGAGTGGCGTAGGAGTGGAATCTGGAAATATATAAAGAATGTGGCGGAAAGAGTGTAACACTGTGTTTTGTGTATATGTGTATATATGTTTTACAGGGGGCTACGGCGAGAGGGTAGATACAGGCAGAGAGAGGTAGTAAAAATAAGGGCAACACTTAATCCTGTCCAGCGAGGCACGTGGTCTCACAGCAAACAGCACACCTCTGCAGGCAGCTAACTCGGTTGACAATAAGCAGTACGCAGCACGACGCGAAATAGCACGCGGCACACAGCACAGCAAGATCTACAGTACAGTGTAGTACAGCACACGAAGGTGGAACCGCAAGCGAGAGGTCACGGAAGTGGGAGAGAGAGAGAGAGAGAACGGGATGGCAAGAGAGGAAAGCTATGATGTCTCGGGAACGGAGGAAATCTTGGGAACAGAGAAAGCGAGAGAAGAGAAGCAATATGGGAATGAGAAATAAGTCGCATTTTTGTGAGCCACAATGCCAAGACGTTCGTAACGGGTCTGAAGAAAATGGACCCGTGAGCTGTAAGCCCCGGCTCAGACGACTTCCATTTACTGCACGTATCACCGGCAGGCAGTGTCATCAGCGGTCTCTTTGTAGCCGTGCTGTGTAAGCCGGTATGGTGTCAAGAGCTGTCCAGCTATCATGAGGCCGCCTATCTCATGCTTTAAACAACAGTAAAAATCTTATACAACGTCAGTTATACCGACATATTAATGGAAGTAGCCGCTCTCACTACTTCAGTGGCACTTGGCAGGTAGAAGAATTGAGAAATTGTGATTTATGATTCGTGGCGAGATTACCGCTATGGCGACTTTAGTGTCGTTTACTGTAAATGGCTACCTGTGCATTTTGCTTATCAAATCTGATAAGCAAAAAGAACAAAAACTTTAATGTTTCAAACTAGTTCGATATTCTGGAAAAGGAATGAACACTGGTATAACATTTCATGTTAGTCGCAGACCTAAGTTCTCCATCATTTAGTTTAGACCGGGCTACCTGTCATTCTCTTTAACTTAAAAGTACACATTTCTTTAAACGTCACCGCTAATATTTACTGCTCCAATATGGCGGCCGGCCGTATACGCCAGCCACCAGCCGAGCGCACGGCATCTACTCTACCGCAACTTCATTACCTGTGACGTCACATCATGCGCGAAACGGCCGGTATGGAGAGACCTTCCATTCTCTTTAATCTGGATTTTTCAACCATCGCCGAGTTGCGGAAAATTACCCACATGCTACCCAGATCTTCAGTCAACCCTAACTTCAGCGACTTCGTTCAAGTGGAGCACCGGGGGGCAGCATGGGCCAAGCAAGAGTCACACATCACGGCAGATACTATAAACATGATTCGCCTGCGCCACTAACGGAATGGGGTTGTCCAAGAGGCCCCTCAAGACAGACTCCCTGCACTATAGGCAGCACCTAAAAAAATATTTAAAAAAATAGAGCAAGAGGCTGCAAAATCAGATTCCATACCCCGCCCCCCTCTATATCAAACACAAGGAGCTTGCTTAAGAAACGGTTTGATGAGCAAGCTTTGATGTGTGTTAAGAGGTCACATACACACTCTGAACTACCTGTATTATATACATAACAAATATTGCGCTGAATGAAAGAATTACATTTGGAGGCAATAGTATAGTGTTAGGCTGTTGGCCGAAGGGCGGGATTGACAGTTCTTTCCGTTAACCTTAGCACGTGCTGCGCTTCTTTACATTAAAAGAATTTCGACGATAATATTACAGAGGTTGTTTTCCCGAGAACTCCGATCGTTTTCGTCAAAAATCCCGATCGTTTCAACAAAAAACCCAATCGTGTTTTTTGGGGAGGGGCAAAATCCCCGACCATCTTCGCGAAATCCCCGATCATTTCCGCGAAAACTTCGATCGTCTCCACGAAAAAAAAAAAAAAAAATATATATATATATATATATATATATATATATATATATATATATATATATATATATATATATATATATATATATATATATATATATATATATTAATTTATATTATTGGTATTTTATTCATTTATTTTCATACGAATTTATATTATTTTATGTGTATTTTGTATATAATTTTTATAAGTATTTACATTATTTAATGTGTATTTAGTTTTTATATTATTATGCAAATTTACGTTATCTTATGTGTATTTGTTTAAATATTTGGATACAAATTTACATTATTTTATCTATTTTGCATATATATTTCAATTCAAATTTAGCTTATTTCATGTGTGTTTTGTATATCTATTTTAATACATATTTAAATTACTTTTGTGTTATTTTGTATATAGTTTTATACAAATTTACGTTATTTTATAGGTATTTTATATATTTATTTTCATACAAATACACATTCTTTTATTGGTATTTTCTTTATTTATTTTGATACGATTTTACATTATTTTATGTGTATTTTGTATTTATTTTTTTATTCGTACTTACATCAATTTATATGTATTTTGTATATATATATATATATATATATATATATATATATATATATATATATATATATATATATATATATATATATATATTTTGAAAAAAATTACATTGTCTTATATGTATTTTGCATCTATTTCAATACAAATTTACTTTATTGTATGTGAATTTTGTATATTTATTATAATACAAATATAATTATTTTAAATGTATTTTTATATATATATTTTTTATACATACATATATATATATATATATATATATATATATATATATATATATATATATATATATATATATATATATATATATATATATATATATATATATATATATATATATATATATATATATATATATATATATATATATATATATATATATATATATATATATATATGTATATATATATATATATATATATATATATATATATATATATATATATATATATATATATATATATATATATATATATATATATATATATTTATATATATTCTTATATATTTAATGTGTATTTTGTACATAAATTTCATACAAATCTAAGTTATTTCATGTTTATTTGTCTATATATTTTCATATATTTTTTCATTGTTTAATGTGTATTTTGTTTATGTATTTCAATAGAAATTTACGTAATTTTATATGTATTTTGTTTATCTATTTTCATACAAATCTAATTTTTTTTTGTATTTTTGTATACATTTTTATACAATTTTTTGTTATTATATGTGTATTTTATATATTTGTTTTCAAACAAATATACATTCTTTTATTGAAATTTTGTTTAATGATTTTGATACGAATTTACATTATTTTAGGTGTATTTTGTATATATATTTTTATACGTACTTACATCATTTTATGTTTATTTTGTATATATATTTTCATAGAAATTTACGTTATTCTATATGTATTCGTATATATATATATATATATATATATATATATATATATATATATATATATATATATATATATATATATATATATATATATATATATATATATATATATATATATATATATATATATATATATATATATATATATATAGATATATATATATATATATATATATATATATATATATTTTATACAAACTTACTTTATTGTAAGTGCATTTTCTATATTTATTTTAATACAAATTTAATCATTTTATGTATATTTTTGTTTATATATTTTTATATAAATATGCGTTATTTTATGAGTATTTTTCATCTTTATTTTCATACAAATTTATATAATTTTATTGATATTTTGTTTATTTATTTTGATACGATTTTTCATTATTTTATGTGTATTTTGTATATATTATTTATATATATTTGTATTATTTAATGAATATTTTGTATACATATTTTTATACAAATTTACGTTATTTTATGTGTATTTGTTTATATATTTTGTTACAAATTTACAATATTTTATGGGTATTTTGTATATATATTTTAAAACAAATTTAACTAATTTTATGTGTATTTTGCATATCTATTTTCATACAAATTTATATTTTTTCTGGGTATTTTTGTATGTATTGTAATTCAAATTTTTGTTAAGTTATGTGTACTTTGTAAATATATTTTCAATCAAATTTATATTATTTTACAGGTATTTTGTTGATTTATTTTGATACGAATTTACATTATTTTGTGTGTACTTTGTATATATATTTTTTTACGTATTTACAAATAATGTAAATTTTGTGTAATATGTAATGTGTATTTTGAATATATATTTTTATACAAATTTATGATTTTTTATGTGTTATTGTATCGATATTTTGATACAAATTTACATTATTTTATGTGTATTTTGTGTATATATATATATATATATATATATATATATATATATATATATATATATATATATATATATATATATATATATATATATATATATATATATATATATATATATATATATATATATATATATATATATATATATATATATATATATATATATATATATATATATATATATATATATATATATATATATATTTTTTTTTTTTTACAACAAAGGAGGCAGCTCAAGGGCACACAAAAAAAGAAAACAATAATAATAAAAAAGCCCGCTACTCGCTGCTCGTAAAGTAAAACAAAAGAGGTGGCCGAAAGGAAGATCAAATACAGGAGGAGAGGTGTCCTGATACCCTCCTCTTGAAAGAGTTCAAGTCGTAGGCAGGAGGAAATACAGATGAAGGAAGATTGTTCCAGAGTTTACCAGCGTGAGGGAAGAAAGAGTGAAGATGCTGGTTAACTCTTATAT
Source organism: Eriocheir sinensis (assembly GCF_024679095.1). Classification (NCBI taxonomy): domain Eukaryota; kingdom Metazoa; phylum Arthropoda; class Malacostraca; order Decapoda; family Varunidae; genus Eriocheir; species Eriocheir sinensis. The sequence goes on along the minus strand of NW_026110297.1, from coordinate 420,708 downwards.
AAGGGGTTTGGACAGTATAGGGATGATCATGAGTAGAAAGTCGAGTGCAGCGGGGCCGCGGGAGGAGGGGAGGCATGCAGATAGCAAGTTCAGAAGAGCAGTCAGCGTGGAAATATCGATAGAAGATAGAAAGAGAGGCAACATCAAGGCGGAATTTAAGAGGTAGAAGACTATCAGTATGAGGAGGAGAGCTGATGAGACGAAGAGCCTTAGCCTCCACTCTGTCCAGAAGAGCTGTGTGAGTGGAGCCCCCCCACACATGAGATGCATACTCCATACGAGGGCGGACAAGGCCCCTGTATATGGACAGCAACTGTGCAGGGGAAAAGAATTGGCGGAGACGGTACAGAACGCCCAGCCTCGAGGAAGCTGATTTAGTAAGAGATGAGATATGAAGTTTCCAGTTGAGATTTTGAGTTAAGGATAGACCGAGGATAGTTAGTGTTGAGGAAGGTGATAGCTGGGTGTTGTCAAAGAATAGGGGATAGTTGTTTGGAAGATTGTGTCGAGTGGATAGGTGGAGAAACTGTGTTTTTGAGGCGTTGAAGGACACCAGGTTCTTCTTGCCCCAATCGTAAATAATAGTAAGGTCTGAGGCTAAGCGTTCTGCAGCCTCCAGCCTTGAGTCGTTAAGTTCCTGAAGGGTGGGTCTTCTATTAAAAGAAGTTGAGTAATGCAGAGTGGAATCATCGGCGTAGGAATGGATAGGACAGTTCGTTTTGGGAAGAAGATCATCAATGAACAACAGAAAAAGAGTGGGAGATAGGACAGAACCCTGTGGGACACCACTGTTAATAGATTTAGGGAAGAACAGTGACCGTCTAAAACGGCAGAAATAGAACGGTCAGAAAGGAAACTGGAGATAAAGGTACAGAGAGAAGGATAGAAACCGTAGGAGGGTAGTTTAGAAAGCAAAGATTTGTGCCAGACCCTATCAAAAGCTTTTGATATGTCTAGCGCAATAGCAAAAGTTTCACCGAAACGGCTAAGAGAGTATGACCAAGAGTCAGTTAAGAAGGCTAGGAGATCACCAGTAGAACGCCCCTTGCGGAACCCATACTGGCGATCAGATAGAAGGTCAGAAGTGGAAAGGTGCTTTTGAATCTTCCGGTTAAGGATTGATTCAAAAGCTTTAGATAAACAAGAAAGTAAAGCTATAGGACGGTAGTTTGAGGGATTGGAGCGGTCACCCTTCTTAGGTACAGGCTGTATGAAGGCATACTTCCAGCAAGAAGGAAAGGTAGATGTTGACAGGCAGAGGCGAAAGAGTTTGACCAGGCAGGGTGACAACACGGAGGCACAGTTTTTAAGGACAATAGGAGGCACTCCATCAGGTCCATAAGCCTTCTGAGGATTAAGGCCAGAGAGTCCATAGAAAACATCATTTTGAAGAATCTTTATAACAGGCATAAAGGAGTCAGAGGGGGGATGAGTAGGAGGAATATGCCCAGAATCGTTCAGAGTGGAGTTTTTAAAAAAAAGTTTGAGAAGAGTTCAGCCTTAGAGATAGATGAGACAGCAGTGTTGCCGTCAGGACTGAGAGTGGAGGAAAGATGAAGAAGTGAAGTTGGAGGAGATGTTTTGGCTAGATGCCAGAAGTCACAGGAAGAGTTAGAAAGCAAGGTTTTGACATTTTCTATTAATGAAAAGAATTTTGGTTAGTCGGAGAATAGATTTGGCACGATTTCGGGCAGAAATGTAAAGTTCATAATTAGCATTAGTTTGAAGGCTCTGGTACCTTTG